>NC_053494.1:118892653-119192653 GCF_905171775.1 Rana temporaria
GCTGCCCAGTCAAGACACCTATGTCAGCAGTTATTTCACACCCTATATACTCTTATTAAGACTGCTGTACATCATGGCACCTCCTGCCCATGTGATATGACTCTGTATCAACTACTACTGTTAATACTGCTACTGCTGCTTCTGCTGCCCAGTCAAGACACCTATGTCAGCAGTTATTTCACACCCTATATACTCTTATTAAGACTGCTGTACATCATGGCACCTCCTGCCCATGTGATATGACTCTGTATCAACTACTACTGTTAATACTGCTACTGCTGCTTCTGCTGCCCAGTCAAGACACCTATGTCAGCAGTTATTTCACACCCTATATACTCTTATTAAGACTGCTGTACATCATGGCACCTCCTGCCCATGTGATATGACTCTGTATCAACTACTACTGTTAATACTGCTACTGCTGCTTCTGCTGCCCAGTCAAGACACCTATGTCAGCAGTTATTTCACACCCTATATACTCTTATTAAGACTGCTGTACATCATGGCACCTCCTGCCCATGTGATATGACTCTGTATCAACTACTACTGTTAATACTGCTACTGCTGCTTCTGCTGCCCAGTCAAGACACCTATGTCAGCAGTTATTTCACACCCTATATACTCTTATTAAGACTGCTGTACATCATGGCACCTCCTGCCCATGTGATATGACTCTGTATCAACTACTACTGTTAATACTACTACTGCTGCTTCTGCTGCCCAGTCAAGACACCTATGTCAGCAGTTATTTCACACCCTATATACTCTTATTAAGACTGCTGTTCATCATGGCACCTCTTGCCCGAGTGATTTGACACTGTATTGTCAATGTCTACTACTACTATTACAGCTCAGTCAAGACACCTGTGTCCCAATTTTTTGGTACACTATTGACTATTATGACCACTACTAATGCTGTAAAGTATTCCCCAAGTGTTTTTATGCTATGTATTACTATTACCACTACTGCTTGTAAATCGTGCCTGTGTGATACTTAGTGGGAATGCTTTAATAAGCATTCCTAGTATGGATACCCGTAAATGTATTAATCTTAATTAGTGTGAATGCTTTAATAAACATTTCCAGTATTGATATCCGTAAATTTAGTAATCTTATTATTCCTTACGTTTTTTGGTTCAGCGTAACTTCGGCATACTTTCAGCTATTGAGACCATTCAACTGTAAAAATGTTCGTCTCTTTCAGCAAATGATGGGACTTGTTCAAGTTTTTTCCTACTTTTTACACTTTTATAAATTTTTAGCTTTTAAGACCCTTTTTTTAACATTGAAGTCAATGAGAACATCCTTTTCCCCTTTGAATTCACATGCCCTGCCAAAAGTTTCAGCTACTTCATACTTTCACTTACAGACACTGAAAAAACTGTAAAGCGGTCACAAAATATTTAGCTATCCGGCTATGACTTTTCAGATAGTTAGCGTTTACAATTTTTTGGTGAAAACGCAATTTACGTTTTGCGAATTTTTCACAAAAATGCGATAGGTTATAATGTAATCCTATGGAGGGGATTTAGAGTCTGTCATGTGACCTTAACATTCTAGATCTTTGTAATTAAAAATATCTTTACAAAAAGGGGAAACAAATTGGTCTCACGCCCACAAGATCTACTTTTCATACACAATTTTTAGATCAAAACGTAGCTATGCTTGTCTGGTTTATGGCAATGTGATCAAGTCTGCGATACGTATTTTAGTTTTAGTTATTGGAGCAACAGCCAGAAATTATGTCTCATAGACTCTCATGTTAAATTATCTAAAAAATGTTGCTGCAGAACTCACAAAGACGCTCTTTTCTAAATTGCAGACATGGCCACATTTTTAAGTTTATCTACATAAATTTCATATCGATGCGTTTACAAGGGCCGTGCATTTCAAACGGTGTAGTCGTTGTATCAATTGCATGTACGTTTGAGGATTTATTAAGCTTTGTTTGGAGGCTTAAATCATGTATTAGATCTGTGAATTAAAAGCGTTTGTAATGTTATTTCTTTCTATAAATCACTTTCCTGACCTCAGTGCAATATTCCTCCTCACTGACCTGGGGGGGAGGGGAAACCTATTGAGGGGGGAGGGGCGACCAGGAAGTCAGCATACGCTATACTTTGCAGATAGAGAAAGAAGCTGTGTGTCCTAAAGATAGTGTAGTGGTTATGGTGAATGTCTTTGGCAAGGGGCTCACCAATTAAGCTATTCAGCATTCCCACTCGCATTTTCCTCAGGAAATGCATTGTCTAGTTATATTATATTTTAATACTCCTGCTGCTGCCTCCATGCTGAGTAAAGCTTCATGACCTCTCTGGCACAGCGGATCCACCAACAGCCTCCGCTACAAGCTACCAGACCGGATCTAAACAGCAAGTGTAACTATAACAATGAACCTTATGTTAAACACTGTTTTGCGGCATTTATACTGCAACCATTGGGCTGTCTGCAAGAGCTCATCTGCATTCTCTCTCTTTCTTGCTCTCCCTCTCTCTCTCTTTGTATATATATATATATTGTTGCTTTTGTTATGTTCATTTTTCAACTGTTTATTTTGTGTTCGTCGTGTCTGTGTCGTGTGCTTTAGTTTGTCCTAGGTTACTGTTAAATAAAATAATAGTATAAAATGTTTTTGCTTATTATGAAGTTAAATGTGTTGATGTTGATTTGTTTGATGTTAAGTTAGATGTGTTGAAAAACCTACAAATCTATCTCAAAAAGAAATGAAACATTTCCAAAAAATAATATTTATTAATAAAAACATAATTTCAGATATAACTCTGATTGAGCTTCTGAAGGCGCTCCAGCTTCTCAATATTTTTTAATTGCTGCTGCTCCAGCAGCACATTTTGCTGAATAAGGTAGCGGATCTGGCGCTGATTTGCCTGGATCCTCTGGTGGGTTGTCTTTATCAGCGCGGTCTGCCTCCTCATCTTTCCTGATACTGTTAGGATATAATAAAAAAAAAAATTGGATTTAAAATAACGTTACCAAATAAATAAATTTTTTTTTTGCTTATTAATCAATCATTATCATGTGTATACACTTGTTATGTGTCTAACACATCCCGGGAGTGCAGAATTATTAGGCAAATGAGTATTTGGACCACATCATCCTCTTTATGCATGTTGTCTTACTCCAAGTTGTATAGGCTCGAAAGCCTACTACAGATTAGGCATATTAGGTAATGTACAACTCTGTAATGAGAAGGTGTGTGGTCTAATGACATCAACACTCTATATCAGGTGTGCATAATTATTAGTCAATTTCCTTTTCTTTGTCAAAATGGGCCAAAAGAAGGATTTGACAGACTCTGAAAAGTCCAAAATAGAGAGATATCTAGCAGAGGGATG
This sequence comes from Rana temporaria, assembly GCF_905171775.1. Lineage (NCBI taxonomy): Eukaryota > Metazoa > Chordata > Amphibia > Anura > Ranidae > Rana > Rana temporaria. The sequence goes on from NC_053494.1 coordinate 118,896,007, forward strand.
CAGCACTCTTAAAGTTGCAAAGCTTCTGAAGCGTGATCATCAAACAAAAGAAGCGTGTGGAAAAACAAAGGTGCAAAATAACTGCCCATGAACTGAGAAAAGTTAAGCGTGCAGCTGCCAAGATGCCACTTGCCACAAGATTGGCCATATTTCAGAGCTGCAACATCACTGGGGTGCCCAAAAGCACAAGGTGTGCAATACCCAGAGACATGGCCAAGGTAAGAAAGGCTGAAAGACGATGACCACTGAACAAGACACACAAGCTGCAACGTCAAGACTGTGCCAATAAATATCTCAAGAAAGATTTTTCTAAGGTTTTATGGACTGCTGAAATGAGAGTGAGTCTTGATGGGCCAGATGGAAGAGCCCGTGGCTGGATTGGTAAAGTGCAGGGAGCTCCAGTCCGACTCAGACGCCAGCAAGGTGGTGGTGGAGTACTGGTTTGGGGTGGTATCATCAAAGATGAGCTTGTGGGGCCTTTTCGGATTGAGGATGGAGTCAAGCTGAACTCCCAGTCCTACTGCCAGATTATGGAAGAGACCTTCTTCAAGCAGTGGTACAGGAAAAAGTCACCATCCTTCAAGAAAAACATGATTTTCATGCAGGACAATGCTCCATCACACGTGTCAAAGTACTCCACAGCGTGGCTGGCAAGAAAGGGTATTAAATAAAAAAAAGTAATGACATGGCCTCCTTGTTCACCTGATCTGAACCCCATTGAGAACCTGTGGTCCATCATCAAATGTGGGATTTACAAGGAGGGAAAACAGTACACCTCTCTGAACAGTGTCTGGGAGGCTGTGGTTGCTGCTGCACGCAATGTTGATGGTGAACAGATCAAAACACTGACAGAATCCATGGATGTCAGGCTTTCGAGTGTCCTTGCAAATAAAGGTGGCTATATTGGTCACTGATTTGTTTTTGTTTTGTTTTTAAATGTCAGAAATGTGTATTTGTGAATGTTGAGATGTTATATTGGTTTCACTGTTAAAAATAAATCATTGAAAAGGGTATCTATTTATTTTTTGGTTAAGTTGCCTAATAATTCTGCACAGTAATAGTAGTCACCTGCACACACAGATATCCCCCGAAAATAACTAACACTAAAAACAAACTAAAAACTACTTCCAAAAAAATTCAGCTTTGATATTAATGAGTTTTTGGGGTTCATTGAGAACATGGTTGTTGTTCAATAATAAAATGAATCCTCAAAAAATACAACTTGCCTAATAATTATGCACTACCTGTATACTTCTAGCATCAATACCATATTATGGTTCTACAATCTGACAGGTGCGCTTTATATGTTGTCCATTTTTATATCTACATTTTGTTGTTGAAATGTTATTAATCATTGTGCACATATTTACCTTCCTGAGCGAGGCTCACAGGACCGCTCTCTTCCTCCTGCTCTTCCGCTTGAGAAGTTGGGGTGGTGGGGGGGGGAATCTCCTCAGCTTGCTCCTCAGCAGGAGCTGGGGTTGGGGAGTGGGAGGGCCCTGGCTGCTCCTCTTCATCCATCTCCTCCTCTGCCGCATCCTCCTCTGCCGCATCCTCCTCCTCCTCCTCATCGGCCTGGCGCCTTCTGCGCTTGGCGCGGATAACTGGCATTGGAGCTCCTATAATAACACAATGTTCATATATTATAAAAATGTTTTCTAATGACGTATGCAAATTCTGTGTACTCTGCTGTATTGTATATGAATACAAATTGATTTATATAGACAGTTAACCAATGGGACAATGTTATATTAAAGGGTCTTGTGGGCACTACAGGGGACTGAGCGTGAGCTGGGATGCAACCATGTTAAAATGAGCTGTTTTTGTCTACTTTGTTTTGTTCAGACCATCTCATGTTAAAAAAAGGGCCTGATGGAGCACACGGGATTACTATAACAACCCCACTCCTAACACAGGAATTTAGTGGTAATCTATATATATAAAACTCAACGTGTGTGTGTGCATAAATGTATGTATGTATGTATGTATGTATGTATGTATGTTCCAGCATCACGTACAAACGGCTAAAGATATTTATATGAAACTTGGCACACAGGTTACTTATATGTCAGCCACAAACATAGGATAGGTGGTTTAAACCTTACCCACCCCCACTTGCCATGGTCGGGGTTTTTCTTTAAAGTCCCATGCAAAGCAATGGGAAAATTATGTTCCCACATAACTTCTGTGTTCCTGTCTGCTGCCCCATGTCTTTTTTCAACAGTACTATGAATACCTTGGCCGGTGGTGATATATGTTAGCACAACATGGCATCTTGGTTAACAACATCTGACCTTACATGAATTACATATGACCTTACATAACTGTCACCAAAGGAGCTGCGGTGGCTCCACGCGATTGCCACTGCACTGACAACTGATTCACCTCTGCAGCTAGGGGTTCGGATCCCGCTCTCGGCTACCTGTGAATTGAGTTTGGTGGTCTCAGCCCCGCCACTGGTGGGTGTGCTATGCGAGGTTGGGTTGGGAGGACCCCCTCACACCCGCCATTGCCAACCGGGGCATGGAGAAAGGTGGCAGATTGCCTCTGGGGGAGGCCTCCCAACTCCTGCAGGCCGGCTCCTCTCTCTTTCGAGTTCACGCACAAAATACACTTTTTTAAAAAAAAACATAACTGTCAACAATAACTTACCTGGATGATATTTAGCCCGAAGACGTCTGACATTACCCATTTGGCGCCTCTTCAGGTCAGACCACTTCTTAACAATGGCCTTGTGGTCATGTTGGCCGCCAAAGTCAGCGATTAGGGCGCTGACCACAGCCCTTTTCTGTGGCTGCCGCCGCAGCTCATCGTATCCTGTTTCCAGGAACTTCTGCAAGATGAAGAACAAAGTATATTGTAATACTTCTGTTGACAGCCTTATGGATATATGACGTAAATGTATGCTATTCAACAATTGGAAGCATTCTCGCCTTATTAATCAATGACAGGGGTAACATGAAAGATTTTATATCCTGCCATTTCGGTCGCCACCTTTTTTGCATAAATATAGCAGCCATTATCATTTGCATAATTATGAATATATTATTAACAACACAGGATACACGTATAGGGGAGATATGCGTTGCTAACTCTTTTCCCTGTCAGGAGCCTAACGCCCCGGGGGGTCAGAGACGGGACCTTTTTCGGAGGACCACTGACGTATGTACCAGTCGCAGTTTTTTGTGATGTCACTCTTTAGGTGTGTGCACATTTTTCACTGCATCCGGGTGGAGTTTTTGGGTTGTGTTTTGCACGCCACAGGCTTTTCAACAGGAAAAAAACAGCTGGAGGCAGAATGGTTGCAAAACACTACGTGTTTGTTACTTAACTCTGGGTTTCAAGACCAGTCCACCTCCAGCTGTTGCAAAACTACTACTCCCATCAGCCACGGTCTGTCAGTGCATGCTAAGAATTTTACTTTTGCTGCATTTAGGGTGCCACAGTTTAGAGACCCGTGCATAAAGGCCTGAAAAATGGGGGCCTGCAGAACTTACAATACTAGAAGTGCCAGCATTCCCAGGCATGCTGGAAGTTGTAGTTCTGCAACATCTAAAGGGCAATATGTATTCGAACGTCCTTGGGCCTTGAGGACACTGAAGTCAGGACGTTCGCATACGTCCTATGTCCAAAAAAATTTTAAATTCATTATGCTAAATAACAAGGAAAAGTGCCTAAATACACATTTGCCAACCAGGGTGTCTGCAGCTGTCCAGGCATGCTGGGACTTGTAGTTTTGTAAAAGCAGGAGACACATTTTTTGTGAAATACTAATATATGATCATATATACTAACTTTTAAACTAGACTTAAATGCTGGGCTGGGCTGGGACTTGTAGTTTTGTAAAAGCAGGAGACACATTTTTGGTTAAATACTAATATCTGATCATATATACTAACTTTTAAACTAGACTTAAATGCAGTTGAAGATGATGAAATAACAGTGGTCAAAATACTTACACAAATCAGCAACTTTTCCTCAGACTTAGTGAAATTGCTTCCAACCATGTTGCTGTGTGATTGCGCTGCGATCATAAGTTGGAAACTGGCAAGGCTCCAGGAAATGGTCGCGTGTTGTTCGCGTGTTGATTGCGCTGCTTGGACCGAGATGGGTCCATATGGCTTCGGCTGTATGGACCACAGTAACTCTTTTCCCTGTCAGGAGCCTAGGAGCCTAACGCCCCGGGGGGTCAGAGACGGGACCTTTTCGGAGGACCACTGACGTATGCAACCGTCGCAGTTTTTTGTGATGTCACTCTTTAGGTGTGTGCAAATTTTTCCTTGCACCGGGTGGAGTTTTTGGGTTGTGTTTTGCACGCCACAGGCTTTTCAACAGAAAATAACCAGCTGGAGGCAGAATGGTTGCAAAACACTACGGGTTTGTTACCTAACTCTGGGTTTCAAGACCAGTCCACCTCCAGCTGTTGCAAAACTACTACTCCCATCAGCCACGGTCTTTCAGTGCATGCTAAGAATTTTACTTTTGCTGCATCTAGGGTGCCACAGTTTAGAGACCCGTGCATAAAGGCCTGAAAAATGTGGGCCTGCAGAACTTACAATACTAGAAGTGCCAGCATTCCCAGGCATGCTGGAAGTTGTAGTTCTGCAACATCTAAAGGGCAATATGTATTTGAACGTCCTTGGGCCTTGAGGACACTGAAGTCAGGACGTTCGCATACGTCCTATGTCCAAAAAAATTTTAAATTCATTATGCTAAATAACAAGGAAAAGTGCCTAAATACACATTTGCCAACCAGGGTGTCTGCAGCTGTCCAGGCATGCTGGGACTTGTAGTTTTGTAAAAGCAGGAGACACATTTTTGGTTAAATACTAATATCTGATCATATATACTAACTTTTAAACTAGACTTAAATGCAGTTGAAGATGATGAAATAACAGTGGTCAAAATACTTACACAAATCAGCAACTTTTCCTCAGACTTTGTGAAATTGCTTCCCACCATGTTGCTGTAATATTGGGAAACTGGCAAGGCTCCAGGAAATGGTCGCGTGTTGTTCGCGCAATTGCGCATGCGCGATCGAAAAATCGCAATCGCAATATGTATTTTGGTTAAAATATCATACATATTCGATTTCAGAGTGCTGCTACAGCAGTTTTCGAAATATCTGCAATAAATTTCGCATTCGCATGTTGCGATATTTCGATAAAATATCAGGAATATTCTGAGCCAATCAGAGCGCTCCTCCAGCATATCTCGAAATTGCGCAATAAATATCGCATTCGCATGTTGCGATATTTCGATAAAATATCAGGAATATTCTGAGCCAATCAGAGCGCTCCTCCAGCATATCTCGAAATTGCGCAATAAATATCGCATTCGCATGTTGCGATATTTAGATAAAATATCACGAATATTCTGAGCCAATCAGAGCGCTCCTCCAGCATATCTCGAAATTGCGCAATAAATATCGCATTCGCATGTTGCGATATTTCGATAAAATATCACGAATATTCTGAGCCAATCAGAGCGCTCCTCCAGCATATCTCGAAATTGCGCAATAAATATCGCATTCGCATGTTGCGATATTTCGATAAAATATCACGAATATTCTAAGCCAATCAGAGCGCTCCTACCGCAGTTATTAAAAAAAATCGCAATTATTTTCGCATTCGCAATAGCGAAAAATCGCATTCAATTAATTTCGATAAAATATCACGAATATTCGAATTTAGCGAATATATCTCGAATATTCGAATATATATTCGAGATATATCGCGAAATCGAATATGGCATATTCTGCTCAACACTACTTCCCACCATGTTGCTGTAATATTGGGAAACTGGCAAGGCTCCAGGAAATGGTCGCGTGTTGTTCGCGCAATTGCGCATGCGCGATCGAAAAATCGCAATCGCAATATGTATTTTGGTTAAAATATCATACATATTCGATTTCAGAGTGCTGCTACAGCAGTTTTCGAAATATCTGCAATAAATTTCGCATTCGCATGTTGCGATATTTCGATAAAATATCAGGAATATTCTGAGCCAATCAGAGCGCTCCTCCAGCATATCTCGAAATTGCGCAATAAATATCGCATTCGCATGTTGCGATATTTCGATAAAATATCAGGAATATTCTGAGCCAATCAGAGCGCTCCTCCAGCATATCTCGAAATTGCGCAATAAATATCGCATTCGCATGTTGCGATATTTAGATAAAATATCACGAATATTCTGAGCCAATCAGAGCGCTCCTCCAGCATATCTCGAAATTGCGCAATAAATATCGCATTCGCATGTTGCGATATTTCGATAAAATATCACGAATATTCTGAGCCAATCAGAGCGCTCCTCCAGCATATCTCGAAATTGCGCAATAAATATCGCATTCGCATGTTGCGATATTTCGATAAAATATCACGAATATTCTAAGCCAATCAGAGCGCTCCTACCGCAGTTATTAAAAAAATCGCAATTATTTTCGCATTCGCAATAGCGAAAAATCGCATTCAATTAATTTCGATAAAATATCACGAATATTCGAATTTAGCGAATATATCTCGAATATTCGAATATATATTCGAGATATATCGCGAAATCGAATATGGCATATTCTGCTCAACACTACCCAAGAGGTGGCAGGGAAGGGGTATTAGTCTTAACAAGGTTTTGAGCCCAACTGGTGTGTGTTCTGTAGCTCACCACAAAGATGGGACCCCCAGGAAAGGACATTTTCTTGGGTAGAGAAATCTAAGTGAAAACGGTCAAAGAAAATTCAAAGTCTTTATTGTTCATCTGGTTACAACAAACATGGGAGGACAAGACAGAGAAGAACTAAACTCAATAAAAGACCGTTTTATTGTTAGATTACAAAAACACTTATTTTTAAATTTTAAAAGCAAGTCAACAGGATATACTGGTAACATCAAACAGGTAACATTTTGGAGAAATCAAGCACTCTACAAACAAGTGTATCGAACTGACACATTTCATAAAAGATTGCTTCTTCAGGGTTCACGCTTGACCAGTTGAAGTATATGAAATACACTCAACATCGGAAAAACAAATAAAAAAACATTTACAATGCAATATAAAAAACAATTCTCTCCCAAATGCAAACTGCAAGAGAAAATAAAGGGGGGAAAGGGGGGGGATGGGGTGGGAAAGAAAATAAATAAATAAATACAATAGAGATCCCAGGGAGAATGATAGGGGAACCCTGTGGGGGACATAAACCAAAATGAATCAAGCTAATGCTACACATTAAGAGGCCAAGAAAAGGGAACAACCAGACTTACCTAGTCTGAGAAATAGCAAAGAAGTATAAAACTAAATTGTCATCCCAAATGGTAATGAGCCACAGGTGTGCAAGAGAATAAAAAAACGAACCCCCCCCCCCCCATCCTCTAAAGGGGTGATGATCCTAAAAAACAGGTTGAATCTAGAACATAAAATATACATACAGTACCTTGAAAAAGTATTCACACCCCTTGAAACTTTACAGATTTTGTCATGTTACAACCAAAAACGTTAATGTATTTTATTGGGATTTTATGTAATAGACCAACACAAAGTGGCACATAATTGTGAAGTGGAAGGATAAAGATAAATGGTTTTCACATTTTTTTTACAAATAAATATGTGAAAAGTGTGGCGTGCATTTATATTCAGCCCTCCTGAGTCAATACTTTGTAGAACCACCCTTCACTGCAATTACAGCTGCAAGTCTTTTTGGGGATGTCTCTACCAGCTTTGCACATCCAGAGAGTGACATTTTTGCCCATTCTTCTTTGCAAAATAGCTCAAGCTCTGTCAGATTGGGTGGAGAGCATCTGTAACAGGAATTTTCAAGTCTTGCCACACATTCTCAATTGGATTTAGGTCTGGACTTTGACTGGGTCATTTTAACACATAACTATGCTTTGATCTAAACCAGTCCATTGTAGCTCTGGCTGTATGTTTAGGGTCGTTGTCCTGCTGGAAGGTGAAACTCTGCCCCAATCTCAAGTTTTTTGCAGACTCTAATGCCCCGTACATATGATCGGACCTTTGTCCGACCAAACTCACATCGGAATTCAGACGGAATTCCATTGGAGTAAAAGAGAACATGTTCTCTATCTAAACTCTGATGGAATTCATCGGAATTTGCGATGGAATTTGCGATGGAATTACTCAGATGGGGCATACATACGTTTGGAATTTCCAATGGAAAAAGTCAGTCTGACTTTTTCCATCGGAATTTCCGATTGTGTGTACGGGGCATAACAGGTTTTCTTCTAAGGCCCCGTACACACGACCAAACATGTCTGCTGAAACTGGTCCACGGGCCAGTTTCAGCAGACATGTTCGGTCGTGTGTAGGACCGAGCGGACAGAATTCCAGCAAACATTTGCCCGCCGGGCCTTTTCCCAGCGTACAAATATTCATGGACTTGTTTTAAAACAGCCCGGTGGAATCCTGTCCACTCGGACATGTTCAATCGTCAGTACACAAAAGCAGCGTACAAAAAACCCGCGCATGCTCAGACAAAATGAGGGGCCGGGAGCGCTCGTTCAGGTAAAACTCGCATTTCATTGGGATATGGCACATTCGTCATTTCAAAGATTTATTCTAGCAAGAGAACAATGAATAAAACGACACAATAAACAACAGTTTATTACGTCGTTTTATTCATTGTTCTCTTGCTAGAATACAGTAAACCTGTTCTCTTGCTGATGCAATTTCAACTGAGTTGTCCCATACTGAAATGTGACATTTCTTGCTTGTGATGTAATATTTCGTAAATGTTTTCTAGCCCAGACGTGGCTTTTTTTTTGGTGGTCCTCCACATGTCTTTTATAATTTTTTTTTTTAGTTAATGTTCATTTTGTCTTTATGTTTTGGTTGTTTCTAGTTATGTCACCATTTTTTTCATTTTGGTACTTGTTATATTTTTAATTTTTGTAAATTTTTGGAATAATTTTTTTTTTTTGGGTTGATTAAAATAGTTTCCCATGTTGGCACACCAAATGTCCCCCCCCCCCCAAGGATTTTTTTGTTTTTGTAAATGACCCATTGTATTTGTTTTTAATGTTTGATGCCTAATAATCCCCACAGTATAACAAACAATAGACAAGTTTTCAAAATAAAGCAAAAAGCCATTTATTTTGGCAAATGCAAATTTTAACAAAAAACAGAACGGCAGCACTTGAACAGCAGCACTTGAAGAGCTAGCAAAATACATGCAAACTTGCATTTTCAACATGATGAAGGATAAACTAGCAAACCTCAGGAGGCACCCAAAAAAAAATCTGAAGCAGCAACACATAACCAAAGGAACCCAAACTGTGGTAGTCCAAACAAGATGTCTTTTGTGGGGAATCAAATGGAAGGCATGGAATCAACGTTTCCTCCTCTTTCCAGCCTTCCCTCCAGGCTGCCTTCCAGCGGATCTTCCACGGACCCGTACATGGCCCCTTGCAGGTGGGGATGATGTGGCAGCGGAAGGATGGTGTTCAGCAAGCCGGGCCGGGTCACATAGCCCAGTGTCTGTGGTCAGCAGGTCCCTCTCCATCCACCAAAGGACCTGGTTGATCAGGCCCTTTGCCAGTCTCCTCTGCTCCTCCCCCCCTTGATTAAGATCGTGAGCCACGGAGGCACTGTAGGCCTCTGTGGGGTTGAGGGGGGCCCTCATGATGGCACTGGCCTCCTGGATCATACGGAGGCTCGCCTCCTCAACAAGCCTCAAGTGCCTCCTTCGGCCTGGTGGCCTCACCTGGGGGGGAGAAACCTGGCTGGTGGTGGTTGTCCTGGGCGGGGGGACCTGCTGTACGCCACTGGGCCCGGCCTCCTCCTGGCTGCCACTGACCCCTTCGGCCTGGCTGACAGTGACTGGAGGATCTGCCACCTCCTGGCTGGTCTCTTCTTCCTGTGTCAAAAAAAGGTACATCCCAATCAAATCACACACATTTTCATGCTTGATTTTATATTCTTTGGGTTCATTTTAACTTGAACAGACTCTCCTTCTGACCCCTGCAGTTGTCATCCCTGACACCTATTTGTGTCGCCACAATTTTTTTATATTTTTCCCAGCTTGGCTTTTATTTTACAATATCAAGTCAATAATCCAACAATAATTATTTAGGCCAGAAATATTTGGGAAACTACTATACCTCATCAGTGAAGAGTCGCAGATCTGCCTCTCTCTCGCTTGGGCTCCTTTGGTTGTCTTGCTGCTGCTCCAGATTTTTTTAATTGGTGAGCTTTGTACGCTCTTCTTTATGTGCCCCTGAGGTTGGCAAGTTTATCCTTCACCATGTTGGCAGTGCAATTCTGGCACCCATGTTCTCATGTAGTTTGCTAGCTCTTCAAGTGCTGCCGCTCGTAAATCTTTATTGCAATAATTAGGTTGCTTAGAATCCCACAGGATGGGCATCTCTCTGAATTTATCCAGCAAGTTCTGGATAACTTCCTGGGTTTGAAGTAGGTCCATTGCTTGGCCTTTTCAATTGATCTTAGTTTAGTATAGATTAACAAAACATAAATAAGAAAAAAACAAGATTGTAAAAAGGCTCAGCGTTGACATTGCTAAAATATGTGTCTCCAAATTTATGACCTAGATATAAATACAAACACAGTGTCTCCTGTTTCCAAAAATCTGGCCAGCTCTTCCCCATTGGTTGTCCCAAAAATTGATTTTATACATGCAGCCCCTTTGGTTACATTGCAGTAAATAAGTTGAATCTAGAACCATACCCAATTATTACAAATGAGAGCATTCATCTAGGCCAGACCTGGGCAAACTACGGCCCGCGGGCCATATACGGCCCGGCGGACCTTTTAATCCGGCCCACCCCCGCCGCCGAAACCGCCGCCGCTGCCACGTTAATCACCGCGGCGGGGAACATTAGACAGCGTTCGTTTGAACAGCTGTTTTCCCCGGCGCGCATAGACACTCCCCCTTGGACGGATCTGTCCAATCGCGAGCAAGGGGGAGTCACATAGACACTCCCCCTTGCTCGCGATTGGACAGATCTGTCCAAGGGGGAGTGTCTATGCATAGACACTCCCCCTTGGGAGGATCTGTCCAATCGCGAGCAAGGGGGAGTCACATAGACACTCCCCCTTGCTCGCGATTGGACAGATCCGTCCAAGGGGGAGTGTCTATGCGCAGCGGGGAAAACAGCTGTTCAAACGAACGCTGTCTGTAATGTTCCCCGCCGCGGTGATAACAGTAGGCAGGGCCGGGAGGGGTCACTGTGCCCATCACACGCAGCCACTTGTGCCAACACATGCAGCCACTTGTGCCAACACATGCAGCCACTTGTGCCAACACACGCAGCCACTGTGCCACCATAAATTGTCGCCACTGTGCCAATCACACGCAGCCACTGTTCCCAAACACAGCCACTGTGCCAATCACACGCAGCCACTGTGCCAATCACACGCAGCCACTGTTCCCAAACACAGCCACTGTGCCAATCACACGCAGCCACTGTGCCAATCACACGCAGCCACTGTGCCAATCACACACAGCCACTGTGCCAATCACATGCAGCCACTGTGCCCATCAAACGCAGCCACTGTGCCAATAACACGCAGCCACTCTGCCCATCAAACGCAGCCACTGTGCCAATCACACGCAGCCACTGTGCCAATCACACGCAGCCACTGTGCCCATCAAACGCAGCCACTGTGCCAATCACACACAGCCACTGTGCCAATCACACGCAGCCACTGTGCCAATCACACACAGCCACTGTTCCCATCAAACGCAGCCACTGTGCCAATCACACGCAGCCACTGTGCAATCAATTGTTGCCACTGTTCCCAAACACAGCCACTGTGCCAATCACATGCAGCCACTGTGCCAATCACATGCAGCCACTGTGCCAATCACACGCAGCCACTGTGCCAATCACACGCAGCCACTGTGCCAATCACACGCAGCCACTGTTCCCATCAAACGCAGCCACTGTGCCAATCACACGCAGCCACTGTGCAATCAATTGTTGCCACTGTTCCCAAACACAGCCACTGTGCCAATCACATGCAGCCACTGTGCCAATCACACGCAGCCACTGTGCCAATCACACGCAGCCACTGTGCCAATCACACGCAGCCACTGTTCCCATCAAACGCAGCCACTGTGCCCATCACACGCAGCCACTGTGCAATCAATTGTTGCCACTGTTCCCAAACACAGCCACTGTGCCAATCACATGCAGCCACTGTGCCAATCACACGCAGCTACTGTGCCAATCACACGCAGCCACTGTGCCAATCACACGCAGCCACTGTGCCAATCAGACGCAGCCACTGTGCCAATCACATGCAGCCACTGTGCCCATCAAACGCAGCCACTGTGCCAATCACACGCAGCCACTGTGCCAATCACACGCAGCCACTGTGCCAATAACACGCAGCCACTGTGCCCATCACACGCAGCTACTGTGCCCATCAAACGCAGCCACTGTGCCAATCACACGCAGCCACTGTGCCAATAACACGCAGCCACTGTGCCAATAACACGCAGCCACTCTGCCCATCAAACGCAGCCACTGTGCCAATCACACGCAGCCACTGTGCCATCACATGCAGCCACTGTGCCAACACACGCAGTCACTGTGCCATCAATTGTTGCCACTGTGCCCATCACACGCAGCCACTGTGCCATCAATTGTCGCCACTGTGCCCATCAAACGCAACCACTGTGCTATCACTCGCAGCCACTGTGCCATCACATGCAGCCATTATTGATTAAACAGTGGCTGCCTGTCCCCAGCCTCTGTCCCCCTCCTGTGTCATGTCCCCAGCGTCTGTCCCCCTCCTGTGTCATGTCCCCAGCGTCTGTCCCCCTCCTGTGTCATGTCCCCAGCGTCTGTCCCCCTCCTGTGTCATGTCCCCAGCGTCTGTCTCCCTCCTGTGTCATGTCCCCAGCGTCTGTCCCCCTCCTGTGTCATGTCCCCAGCGTCTGTCTCCCTCCTGTGTCATGTCCCCAGCGTCTGTCCCCCTCCTGTGTCATGTCCCCAGCGTCTGTCCCCCTCCTGTGTCATGTCCCCAGCGTCTGTCCCCCTCCTGTGTCATGTCCCTAGCCTCTGTCCCCCTCCTGTGTCATGTCCCCAGCCTCTGTCCCCCTCCTGTGTCATGTCCCCAGCCTCTGTCCCCCTCCTGTGCCATGTCCTCAGCGTATGTCCCCAGCGTCTATCCCCCTCCTGTGTCATGTCCCCAGCCTCTGTCCCCCTCCTGTGTCATGTCCCCAGCCTCTGTCCCCCTCTTGTGTCATGTCCCCAGCCTCTGTCCCCCTCCTGTGTCATGTCCCCAGCCTCTGTCCCCCTCCTGTGTCATGTCCCCAGCCTCTGTCCCCCTCCTGTGTCATGTCCCCAGCCTCTGTCCCCCTCCTGTGTCATGTCCCCAGCCTCTGTCCCCCTCCTGTGCTATGTCCCCAGCCTCTGTCCCCCTCCTGTGCCATGTCCCCAGCCTCTGTCCCCCTCCTGTGCCATGTCCCCAGCCTCTGTCCCCCTCCTGTGTCATGTCCCCAGCCTCTGTCCCCCTCCTGTGTCATGTCCCCAGCCTCTGTCCCCCTCCTGTGTCATGTCCCCAGCCTCTGTCCCCCTCCTGTGTCATGTCCCCAGCCTCTGTCCCCCTCCTGTGTCATGTCCCCAGCCTCTGTCCCCCTCCTGTGTCGTCCCCAGCCTCTGTCCCCCTCCTGTGCCATGTCCCCAGCCTCTGTCCCCCTCCTGTGTCATGTCCCCAGCCTCTGTCCCCCTCCTGTGTCATGTCCCTAGCCTCTGTCCCCCTCCTGTGTCATGTCCCCAGCCTCTGTCCCCCTCCTGTGTCATGTCCCCAACCTCTGTCCCCCTCCTGTGTTATGTCCCCAGCCTCTGTCCCCCTCCTGTGTCATGTCCCCAGCCTCTGTCCCCCTCCTGTGCCATGTCCCCAGCCTCTGTCCCCCTCCTGTGTCATGTCCCCAGCCTCTGTCCCCCTCCTGTGTCATGTCCCCAGCCTCTGTCCCCCTCCTGTGTCATGTCTCCAGCCTCTGTCCCCCTCCTGTGTCATGTCCCCAGCCTCTGTCCCCCTCCTGTGCCATGTCCCCAGCCTCTGTCCCCCTCCTGTGTCATGTCCCCAGCCTCTGTCCCCCTCCTGTGCCATGTCCCCAGCCTCTGTCCCCCTCCTGTGCCATGTCCCCAGCCTCTGTCCCCCTCCTGTGCCATGTCTATAACAAGTACTCGTACCAGTTTTCCAACAATGATATTTACTGCTTTTTATAAAGAAATACAATTGATTTTATGCAGTATTGAGTTTAGCCTTTTGGCCCGGCCCTCCAAAATATTTTTAGTTTCTCATGTGGCCCCATCGAAAAAATAATTGCCCACCCCTGATCTAGGCACTCTTTCATGTGTAGATATCCTGCCCCTCAGCATTGATGACATAAAATACACTTCCTAATGACCTCTGTCCAACCAACACAGAACAATACTTGGCCTGATCTGAATACACCATTCCAAAATTTTAATGAGGTAGAGCATTGTTCCCATCTATATTTTGTGATGTGTCCAAAAGCATTTGGATACCAAAATACCATTGTGGTACCCAAGAGACATAATAGCTTAAAAGGCTGCAACCAACAGACCAAACCCCCATCCCATGGGTCTCCATTTTCTAGGCCTCTGCTGATCCCATGTTGAAATTTCTTACCTTCGTCTCTCTAGCTCCTCGATTCTCACGCTCGACTAATTACCGCGTAACCTATGTAATCACGTCGTTTGCCTTTTATACACTCTGCGTATGTATGAAACGCCGCCCTCGTCTCCGCCCATGGCGGAACATTTCCTCTTTTCCACGCCCATAATCTCTGTGTGAAGGAAAGATGGCAATGTCACACGAGCGGGGACGATGCTCTCAGGCCGCAAGTGAAGGGACAGAGGCAGGGACGTCCCGATCCAGCCAAAAAAGATACAAAGCCACTAATATGGGGTTCGACGAAATGGTGGAGTTAGTTTCCATCATGCGGAGGAAGGACTATGATGGTGAATTAGGGCCATACAAGACCCCTAACCGCCGAAAGGCACACATTATGGACAAGGTGGCGAGGAGAATGCAGGAGATGTTTGGGGTCACCAGGTCCAAAGAACAGCTCCGAAAACGCTGGTCCGACTTAAAATTGAGGGAGCCACATCAGATGAAGAAGATCCTTAAAATTCTGCGTAAAAGTAAGTTAATTTTTTTTTGGGGGGGGGGGGGGATTGTCTGCAAGAAAGTGTTGACATGTATGTAGTGTTGACATCTGCCTCCTTGGCCTGCTTGTACTTTTCAAGACATGTTGAAATTTGATGTTTTTTACGTAAATACCTACCTTTTGCAAATAGTGTTCTTAGTAAACCGCGTAACATCACATCGTTTATCATAAATGCGAGGTTAGTCCAGGAACAACACACCTGGACATGGCTCATTGGCCAAAAACTTTGTTTGCAAACATTGTGTAAAAGCTAGTACTGAAAAAGCAAATTATGAGAATGTGAAAGGCAAACAGGATTCATTCTCAACACTGATAATAAAGCAGATGTTTTCCCATCTGCAATGCAGAGCACCTGTGTCTCCAAAATAAATGTCAATTTTTTGGTAGGGTCTCCCAGAAAGAAAGTTTAGGGGGGACATCCATGTGTGTCACTTTGCTAAAAAGGGGCAGGATCAGAGCTTGGCCTAGAAGTCTGTCAAAAATGTAGGTTTGGTGAAAGAAAAAACAAAATAAATGAAAGCCTCTTCTAAGCAATGTATGTGATTTCTGCTCTCCAATATCTGTGTGCTGATGAGTATACCTTTTTTTTTGTGTTATTTAGGGGAAAGAAGACGCCAGCATTTGGAGGAGGCAGAGAGGGCCAGACAAGGCCAAAATCTTCCATCTCGCCATGTGGAGGAGGAGGAGGATGTGGAAGGAGAGGAGGATGTGGAAGGAGAAGAGGATGTGGTAGGAGAGGAGGATGTGGAAGGAGAAGAGGATGTGGAAGGAGAAGAGGATGTGGAAGGAGAGGAGGATGTGGAAGGAGAAGAGGATGTGGAAGGAGAGGAGGATGGAAGAAAGGAGGAAGGAAGAAAGGAGGAAGAAGTAATTTTGGATTTAGAATTTATAGAAGATGAAGGGGAAGTTGAGGAAGAAGAATTTGGCGATTTGGAAGAAGGTGGATTGATGGATGAAGGAGGAGTCGATGATGATGGGGAAGTGGTTGAAGAAGGAGGAGTCGTGGAGGATGAGGGTGATGTGGTGGAAGAAGGAGGAGTGATTGAAGATGGCGAAGTTGTGGAGGTGGAAATGAGCAGACCATCAGGTCAGTGTCACCCCAGCTTTATATGGCAAAACATATGTAGATAGGCCTGATAAAATATTTTATTTTTGATTGCCCAATTTTGTTTTTTTTAGGGGATGAAGATTGTGTTGCACATTTTTCGCGTGCAAGTGCTGCAATAATTATTCAGCAGGTAATGGAGTGCAGCACAGAGATGGACAATATGCGGGAAAGGATGGTTGTCATGGAACAGAATGTTACAAATGTCCTTTTGGAGTGCAGCACGGAGATGGACAATATGCGGCAAAGAATGATGGTCATCGAAGCTAATTTTAAAAATATTATTGACATGATGGGCCGTGTCAAAGACTGAAACACCCCCTGCCCATCCCCCGCCCCCCCCAACCCTTTTTACTTTTTTAATAATCAATATGCCAAAATTTGAAGATGCACACACAGTGTGCCAACATGTGCTATCTGCCATCACAGAATATCTATTGTCTGTGCTTTGTGGGTACAACCCCCTCCTCGCTCCTCAAGTAGTTGAGAGGAAGGGTTTGCTCCCACAAAACACAGACATTGATCACCCATGATGTCAGATAGCACATGTGGCCATTTGTCTGTTGAACCAATGACATTTGGCGAATTGACACTGAATGTGTGCATCTTCAAATTTTGGCGTGTTCCAGTGTGAAAGCACACCATGACTGACTGCTGTTGTGAATTGTTTACATTTTTTACTGTTGAAGTTCTATTGGTTGTCCATTTTGACATTTTGACCTAAGAAAAATGTGAGAAAAGCAACAACCCAAAACAAAACCAAAAAAAAAGATTTGGGATATATATATATATTTCTAATTATATATCTTCCAAAAAAAGTCTATATTTAGATAAAAAAAAAAGGAAACAGAAAGCTTTATTTTTCTAAAAAGAAAAAAAGAGGAAAAAAAAAAATTTGTAGGAAATAATGAAAAATATTAAAAAAAGAAAAAAAATTCCATTTTTTACCTAAAAAAAACAATTATATGAAAATGTTTTTGAAACAAAAAAAAAAAAAAATTTTTTTTTATATTTTGCTAAAAAGCAGACAAATCTATATTTGATGACCTAGATCTTTTTTTTTTTATTTGTTTTGGAAACAATTATATTCAATATATATATATATATATATATATATATATGTATATATATAAACAAAAAAAAAACAACAAGATTTCCGTTCCCCAAAATTTCATAATTTTTACAAATGTATATTGATGATAATAATTTTGGGAAAAAAAAAATGGTCAAAAAAGATTAAACCATAAAACCAAAAAATATGACTCCTAATTTTAAGAACATGTTTGGCGAAAAAAAAGCCTACTTTTTGGTGTGGTCATGAACAAGCTGAAAATAAAAAGCTTGACCTCAAAATTCTAAAAATGAGTGGCTTCTTATTTCTAGACTCAATACCCAGTTTGTAGATGAGTGAATAATGTACAAATGTGGTTATTTACTAAAAGTGGAGAACTAAATTTCGCACTATAAGTGCAGTAGTTAGTTTGAGAACCAGGAAGACAGATAAAAAGAGAAAAAGCAATAATGACAAACAACTGTATAAAGTCCAATGGTCAAATTATTTATTAGTTCTGTGAATATTTCTTTCTTTTGGGGGCCGAATTAGAAAGAAATATAATCTGGCATAGCAATGGCCCCCCGACCCATGAAGTACTCAACATATTTGTCGTGTACCTCACGAGCAGATTGTGGGGCCAAGCCAGCGCGACCAGTGTCCAGCCCAGGAAGGGTATCTGAGGGTAGTCTTGCCTCAGAACCGATGTCGGGTAGGTACGTCTGGGAGTGCCTGCGTAAAAAGTTGTGCAAAATGCAGCAGGCAAATACAATGGTGTTCAATTTATATTCCGCCAAGTGTATCGCTGTCAGGAACAGGCGGAACCGGTTGGAGAGGATCCCAAAGGCATTCTCGACTACCCTCCGAGCCCTGGCCAACCGATAATTGAACACCCTCCTCTCTGAGGTGAGGGTCCTCTGGGGAAAAGGCCGCATGAGGTGAGGTCCAAGCCCAAAAGCTTCGTCCGCTAGGAACACAAACAGAAGTCCTTCAACATTGTCTTCATCCGGTGGCAGTGCCAGACCACCAGCTTGGAGACGACTGTAGAAATCTGTCCGAGCAAACACTCCCCCATCAGACATCCGGTCGTTCTTCCCCGCGTCCACATATAGAAACTCATACTGTGCCGACACCACCGCCATCAACACAATACTATGATAACCTTTGTAGTTAAAATAGTAGGACCCCGAGTGGGGTGGGGGCACTATGCGGACGTGTTTCCCATCTATTGCTCCACCGCAGTTCGGAAAATCCCACCGCTGGGCAAATTGGGAAGCCACAGACTGCCATTCCTGTGGTGTGGAGGGTAGCTGTGGGGACAAACAAATAAAGAGATTTAGTACTTTGGCACAGAAACATTGCAAACATAATCCTACAAGCATCCTTGTGCAACTTCACAGTATTCAAATTGCATTTCTAATTTGTGCATGGATAATTTCAGGGCACAAATATATAGGCCCACTTAATTAAGAGATTCCACAGCCCTCTGATGGGGACAAAAACAGTTTTAAGGGGGGGGGGGGGGTTTGAACTGAAAAAATAAAAAGTCCAGATCAAAATAGGCTAGGTGGGGTTGTCCCTAGGATAGCATGCTGGACAGGTTAATATTGGGTAAGGTACAAATATGCAGGTAGGCCAAGATAAATAACATGGAAAGCTTATATCAACATGCATAGGGAGAAAAGGGAACGTTAGTTAAACACATAGCATATCTGGGAAATAAAAGAAAAAGTTAGTTGCCCACATTATTAAAGACAGATTGTGAGGTTAAAATGAGGAAACTTACCTTAATATACTCCTCCTGCAGAACTTTGATGATGGCAGAACACGTGTCCGGTATGATGATCCCAAGCGCCTGCGGAGAGATGCCTGTCGAGAACTTGAGGTCCTGCAGGCTCCTCCCAGTCGCCAGGTACCGCAACGTGGCAATAAGCCTCTGCTCGGCCGTGATGGCTTGGCGCATCACAGTGTCCTGCCTTGTGATATAGGGGGACAGAAGATCCAGCAGACGGTTGAATATGGGGTCCGTCATGCGGAGAAAGTTCCTATAGTCATTAGGATTATTCTCCTGGAGTTCCCTAAGCAGAGGCATATGAGAGAACTGGTCACGCTGGCGCAACCAATTCTTGGGCCAGAAACGCCTCCTCCTCCTGTTCCTGGCCAAACTACTGGAATGATGAGCATATCCAGAAGCCATCCCATAAACAGCACCAACTCGCGAAAATTGACGCTGCTGCTCCATCATGGCTTCAAACCGGCCGGCTGGTCAGTCAAGAACACACTCCTTCAGAAAGCACTCACAAATCCAGCACTACCTGCAAAGAACGCGCGACAAACAGATACGAGCGGACAGGACGCAACTGCAAAGCAGCACGACCTGTAAGCCTGTACCCGATTGCCAACTACGATCCCGCAAGCACACGCACTGAACCCGAGAATACTACCTGGTAAAGCGCGGAGACCGAAAAGCGCGAATCGGCTTTAACCAAACCTTCACTAACACGAGCAAACCCGTAACTAGCAAAAGCGGAACAGAGGGCGGCGCCATTGACTTTGGCCTTTCCCTTTATAGTGACGTCGTACGTGGTTTACGTGCACGCGTTCTGGTACGACGGGAATTTGGTCCTCTGGTGTGTACAAGCCAGCGGACCAAAAGACAAATCTGCTTTGTACGCCGGAAACTGCCCGTCGGACAGTTTCAAACGGACATGTTTGGTTGTCTGTACAAGGCCTTAGATTGCCTTGTATTTGGCTCCATCCATCTTCCCACCAACTCTGACCAGCTTCATTGTCCCTGCTGAAGAAAGAATCCCCACAACATGATGCTGCCACCACCATGTTCCACGGTGGGGATGGTGTGTTCAGGGTGATGCGCAGTGTTAGTTTTTTGCTACACATAGCGTTTTGCTTTTGGGACAAAAAGTTCAATTTTTGTCTCATTTGACCAGTGCACCTTCTTCCACATGTTTGCTGTGTCCCCCACATAGCTTTTCGCAAACTGCAAACGGTACTTCTTATGGCTTTCTTTCAACAATGGCTTTCTTTTTGCTACTCTTCCATAAAGACCAGATTTGTTGAGTGCATGACTAATAGTTGTCCTGTGGATTCTCCCATCTGAGCTGTGGATCTTTGCAGCTCCTCCAGAGTTACCATGGGCCTCTTGGCTGCTTCTCTGATTAATGCTCTCCTTGCCTGGCCTGTCAGTTTAGGTGGACAGCCATGTCTTGGTAGGTTTGAAGTTGTGCCATACTCTTTCCATTTCCGGATGATGGATTGAACAGTGCTCCGTGAAATTTTGGAAAGCTTGGAATATTTTTTCAGAACCTAACTCTGCTTTAGACTCCTCCACAACTTTATCCCTGACCTGTCTGGTGTGTTCCTTGGCCTTCATGATGCTGTTTGTTCACTAAGGTTCTCTAACAAACCTCTGAGGGCTTCACAGAACAGCTGTATTTATACTGAGATAAAATTACAGACAGGTGGACTCTATTTAATAATTAGGTGACTTCTGAAGGAAATTGGTTCCACTTGATTTTGGTTAGGGGTACCAGAGTAAAGGGGGCTGAATACAAATGGATGCCACACTTTTCAGATATTAATTTGTAAAAAATTGGAAAACCATTTATCATTTTCCTTCCAGTTCACAATTATGTGCCCCTTTGTGTTGGTTTATCACATAAGATCCCAATAAAATACATTTACGTTTTTGGTTGTAACATGACAAAATGTGGAAAATGTCAAGGGGTATGAATACTTTTTCAAGGCACTGTCGATGATGTAAGTGTATGTACATCAAACATATGGCCTGTGCATTAGTTCCCTTTTCCTCACAACTTAACAGTTAGGTTGGGTTCACACCTATGCAAACTGGATGCATTTCCATGCAAATTTGTATTGAAGGAGAATGTGAACAGCTCTCTATGGAGCTGGTTCACATATATCTGGGGCTGGGCTGCGGCTCAGTTTTAGGGCCAAATTCAGGCAAAGATTCGTCCCTGATTCGTCCCTGAAACAGAGAACAGGGATGCACAGTGTTCCTGTGCGATTCACGGCCAGTTTAGGTGTGAACCGAGCCTTACCAGTTTTTGTGGTAACTGTTAAGTTGTGAGGATAAGGAAACTTATGCAGAGGCCATATGTTTCATGTGCATACACATATAATCTATTTATATTTTATGTTCTAGATTCAACCTTCAAAGTTAATCAGGATCATTACCCCTTAAGGGGGGGGGGGTTCTTGCGTTCTGAGTCAGCCTTTTTTTGTTCTCTTGCACACCTGTGGCTCATTACCATTTGGGATGACAATTCAGTTTTATATTTCTTAGTTGTTCCTTTTCTTGGCCTCTTGATGTGTGGCACTGGCTCTCTTCCTTTTAGTTTATGTCCCCTTATAGGGTCCCTCTCTCATTCTCCCCGGAATCTCTATTTTATTCATATTTTTTTCCGCCTCCCCTCTTTTTTTTTTCTCTTGCAGGATATTTATTTGCATTTGGTAGAGAAAAAGGGGAGATAAGTTTATGTATATATTGGTCTGTGTATATATTTTATGTGTTATTCAGGTGTTGTGTTTTTATATATTTCAGCTGGTCATCATCAAGCGTGAACCCTGAAGAAGCAATCTTTTGGGCTGTGGAGGGTGCTGGTTTAGGCTTTCAGCAAAAATTGTAAAAAATATAATTATTATTATTATATTCCTTAACCACTCATACAGAGGCAACCATTTTTATTTTCATTTATATAGCAAAAAATAAAAAGCCCATTAGTGATTAAATACCACCAAAAGATTCTTGCAGTAAGTAAGTGTCAGGAGGTTGAAAATACTTATATCTTGTACGCTTCATTAGGGCTGATATAAAAGCTGGAGGTGTCTGTGTCAAAGATGAACGTGGACAAGGGACCTTGGGCTCCGAGGACAATGTCAGGTCCTCATCCAAATCAAAGATCTCCCATGTAATCTCCCTGCGGCAGCTTTGGGAGTGAGTAGATTTAGGAATTTGCAGGGTCTTCTGAGGGGACTTAGCTAAGCTTGGTTTCCCTCCTCAATGGGCACCAAGCCAGGGTCACATGGGAGGCCTACCCCAGGGTGGGTTCTTCTTGGCTACCCTAGGCACCCTAACAGGATTATTTGCCTTTAACATTGGTTACCTTTACTTCCATGACATTTTCATCCATTCCCTGGGACAAGGCTGAGGCTGCTGTGGGTGTATACTTGACCCTAAGGCGGGCCTTGAATATACACTGTGTACATTTGCATCATACAGTGGGGATCGAAAGTTTGGGCATCCCAGGTAAAAATTTGTATTAATGTGCCTAACGAAACCAAGGAAAGATGGAAAAATCTCCAAAAAGGCATCAAATTACAGAATAGACATTCTTATATGTCAAAAAAAAGTTAGATTTTATTTCCATCATTTACACTTTCAAAATTACAGAAAAAAATGGCGTCTGCAAAAGATTGGGCACCCTGCAGAGTTAATATCATGTACTGTCACCTTTGGCAAGTATCACAGCTTTTAAACGCTTTTTGTAGCCAGCCAAGAGTCTTTCTATTCTTGTTTGAGGTATCTTTGCCCATTCTTCCTTGCAAAAGTCTTCCAGTTCTTTGAGATTTCTGGGCTGTCTGTCACGCACTGCTCTTTTAAGGTCTATCCATAGATTTTCAATTATGTTGAGGTCAGGAGATAGTGAAGGCCATGGCAAAACCTTAAGTTTACGCCTCTTGATGTAATCCCCCGTGGATTTTGAGGTGTGTTTAGGATCATTATCCATTTGTAGAAGCCATCCTCACTTTAACTTCAGCTTTTTCACAGATGGCATCAAGTTACCATCCAAAATTTGCTGAAATTTTATTGAATAAATTTTTCCTTCTACTCGTGAAATGTTCCCTGTGCCACTGGCTGCAATACAACCCCAAAGCATGATTGATCCACCCCCATGCTTAACAGTTGGACAGAGGTTCTTTTCATTAAATGATGTGCCCTTTCTTCTCCAAACATACTTTTGCTCATTTCGACCAAAAAATTCTATTTTAACCTCATCGGTCCACAGAACTTGTTTCCAAAATGCATCAGGCTTGTCTATATGATAAAAGAATATCAATACACGTGAACTGTTGTTCAGAGTGATAAAAACAGCGCTAAGAACAGGTAAAAGCCTGTTCAAGGTTAGAGTCCTGAATGAGTGATGGTAAGAAGGTGATCTTTAAATGGTATTTATGCACCAAATAATGGAAACCATTTCATGTGTAGATAAATAGAGTAATGGAAAAATGCACCATAGAATGTGGTTAAGTCACCCAAATGAAAAGGGTATCAGCTTACCACTGCAAATCAATAAATGATTTGCATACAAACCATCAAATCATACAGATGCTGACGCCCTCAGTCGAAGTCGGAAGTGACGAAACGCGTCAGGGCGTGGCTACAGACGGACGCTACAAGGAAATCTACAGTGCGTTCCACCGCGCTCCAACAACAAACCACAGCGAGGAAATCACAACATCGCACCCGCAGCACACGCGGACCCCTGTGGATAGGAGCAGACCGGTGAAATCACTTCTATTTTGTGCATTGATTATATATTTATACTGTACGGGCATTAACTAGTGGATTTATTCCACACTTAATTGGAGCTAATGTTTAAGCTTTTTTGCACTATGATCTGTGTGTTCTTTTGCTTTACATGTACCTCCATCTGAGCCATCTTGCCCGTGCAGCATCTGTATGATTTGATGGTTTGTATGCAAATCATTTATTGATTTGCAGTGGTAAGCTGATACCCTTTTCATTTGGGTGACTTAACCACATTCTATGGTGCATTTTTCCATTACTCTATTTATCTACACATGAAATGGTTTCCATTATTTGGTGCATAAATACCATTTAAAGATCACCTTCTTACCATCACTCATTCAGGACTCTAACCTTGAACAGGCTTTTACCTGTTCTTAGCGCTGTTTTTATCACTCTGAACAACAGTTCACGTGTATTGATATTCTTTTATCATTTTATCTATTTATAGATGGTTCTCCATTTATTTATTTATTTTAAAATAGCCGCTTCTTAGAACAACACCACTCACTCTACTGGTATTGTTTCTATATTTAGAAATAGTATGTCACCACTACACTACCACTCTGGTTGAGGTCTCTATTTGCTACCTGGCGCCGGAAGTGCAGCAGTAGGCCTTTTCACTGCACCTTCTTTTCCAGGCTTGTCTATATGTTCATTTGCAAAGTTCAAACGCTGATTTTTGTGGTGAGGACGTAGAAGAGGTTTTCTTCTGATGACTCTTCCATGAAGACCATATTTGTACAAGTATCTCTTTATAGTGGAATAGTGTACCACAACTCCAGTGTCTGCCAGATCTTTCTGGAGGGATCGTGCAGTCAAACTTGGGTTTTGAATTGAATTTCTAACAATTCTGCGAGCTGTTCTGTCTGATATTTTTCTTGGTCTTCCAGATCTTGCTTTAACTTCCACTGTTCCTGATGACTTCCATTTCTTAATTACATTACGAACAGAGGATATTGACATCTGAAAACGCTTTGCTATCTTCTTATAGCCTTCTTCAGCTTTGTGAGTGTCAACTATTTTCAGTTTCAGTTTTCTAGACTGCTTAGAAGAACCCATGGTGCTGATTGTTGGGGCAAGGTCAGCTGAGTCTGGGCATTTAAAACCTTTGAGATTGACATCACCTGGTCTTCCCAGACGATGATTGAGAACAATTCATGACACTGGCAGGTCTCAGCTTTGCAAAGGGGGCAGTGCATGCTATAAATTCTGCAGGGTGCCCAAACTTTTGCAGACGTCATTTTTTAGTTTTCTGTAATTTTGAAAGCGTAAATGATGGAAATAAAATCGAACTTTTTTTGGCATATTATAAGAATGTCTAATCTGTAATTTGATTCCTTTTGGAGATTTTTCCATCTTTCCTTGGCTTCGTTATGCACATTAATACAAATTTTTACCTGGGGTGTCCAAACTTTCGATCCCCACTGTATCTCCAGTTAACTCTCGGGTCCCTGTCTCTGTAATTTGCATTTAGGAGGGACATGCTGAGCCTTGCCCACATCCACCCATCTAGTGTATCACTGCTACCTCACTCCCATTAGTGGTATAGGGTCCCATTGTGCAAATAGCACAGACTCCATGTGTGTGCTTGGCTTCACTTAACTTTTCCGTACCTGGGCACAGGATCGGAACCTCTGGGGCACAAGTCTGCTCCCATTGCCATGGGAGACGGATTGCTCACGGAGAGAGTGCCGACAACAACTCCTTCCTGCAAGAGGCTCCCACCTGTCTCAGGCACACACTTAACGACAGGCTGCTTGCTGACCTTTCGTTACCATGGGTGACCACTTGCATCTGCACACCACACTGGGTTAACTCTTACAGGGCTGTCTTCTTACCCCAATGTGCTTAATGACCCATGTATGTGCCTTTTACTTGTGTTATACCCTTTCAGTAACTTCAGACCAGATGGGAACAAAGTTTCAATGCTTTACTTGGAAAATAGCAGAATGACCATCTCAAGGCCCAACATACAAGAACAGGATTTTTCCTATGTCCCCAATCCTAACTATGTGCTATGTGCTGCCCCAGCATACCTACAAAGATAGATTCATTTAAAGACAGGAGTCTATCAGTGGCATATCCCAGTAGTTGGTAACTTCAGGTACAAACCCAAGGTCCAAATAACCTTCTATGTTCTACGGCAGTGGTCATAAACCCTGTCTTCAGGGCCCACTAACAGGCCAGGTTTTATGTATTACTTGGGGAGATGCAGACTAGAATACTGCAATGACTGAGCAGCAAATTATATCACCTGTGATGTATTTCAGTTATCTTGCAAACCTGGCCTGTTAGTGGGCCCTGAGGACAAGGTTGATGACCACTGTTCTACGGTACTCCTCCTTGGTGCTGCTTTCTGATCTTCTCCCTCACAGGGCTCTCTTGAAGGCTCTCTTTAACATTTCTCCCCCCTGTGAATCATGGCTCTGGACCACTGTCCCTCTTTTTTTACCATATAACCTGCCAAAACCAAATAACCAGGGAAGCCATTAACTCTTACCCTCCTGTCCAAGACAGCACCTAACTAGCATATTTTTAACCTACTTGCACACTCAGAAGCAAACATCTAAAAAAACTGTATGCTATTGTTACTTGTACATTTAGAAGTCATTTGTGGTTTAACAGCTAAGCAGATGTGATTTATGTTTATTGTTTTGTTTAGTGGTTGTATGTTTTGTTGGTGGATTCCACTTTGAAATTCTTGTTCTGCTTTTCTCAACACAGTCACACGCAGGCTGAAGTCAGTGAATAGTAATATTTTTTCCTCTTTTTCTTTCCTGACTGTCTTTGACCAATGAACAGGCCTCAGCATTGTTACATGGGAGTTTTGGCAAATGTGTGGTGGGGTTTATTTGCTAAAGGAAAATAGACTGTGCACTTGCACAGGTGCAGTTGCACTCTGCAAGTGCAGTTGCAACAGTGAATAGTAAATGAGGTAAGGCTTCAATTTACCAACTTACCAAGAATACCCAATCAGGTGCAAGGAAAAAAAACAAAATTTTTGCCTGCTATAACGACCTTTTCCATACCTTCCAACTTTTTGTGATAAGAAACAATTTTTAGCAGAAAGAATGTAGGCATAGGGCACACCCCCTTTATGTGGATCGTGAAGAGTTTTTAAACCAAAACTGATTGGTTAAACCCAAAAGTCTATTTTCTTTGCCACTACTTTTTTTTAATGCTTGTTTTAAAGTAATAATTGCAATAATATAGAGGCTGAATGATAGATTTAGTGTTGTATAAAACTTTTGGTAGATGAATAATGCATTTGTATAGACCTTTATAGATCAGACCAATAAAGAGGGACACATTGGGAAGATACAGTAGTGCGACCACAAAAGGGTTAGTCTCTCCAAATAAGGGACATTTGGGACATATGCTATTGTTAAATGACCAACTCCATTTAAAGTTGACCTTGCACTTCAAACAAGGTCTGCTTATTTAGTGTGCCCCCCCCCCATCTAAAATACCACATTAAACTGCTCAAAAACATAGTTATAGTTATAGTTAGTCAGGTTGAAAAAAGACACAAGTCCATCAAGTTCAACCATAAGAAATAAAATAATAATAATATCGTACAATCACATATACCCAATTCTATACCCACAGTTGATCCAGAGGAAGGAAAAAAAAACAGCAAATCATGATCTAATTTGCTACAGCAGGGGAAAAAAATTCCTTCCTGATCTCCCATGAGGCAATCGGATATTCCCCGGAATATCAGGGAAGGCAAGTAAATATGCTTACCTTTACCCCAGCTTCCATGTGACAGGGGTTGGTAAAAGCCCTTGCTAATGAATTCCTGCAGAATGTGTCCGTTTACATCAGGCTAACTCCAATCCATTACATTTAGGTCCAGAAAAACAGAAAATTAAGCAGTCTTTTCCAGTTTTTTCTTCTGAACCTTGATGGACTTTACATCTGCCCGCCTTTAGACTTGAAAAACTTGAAATACTGAGCTGACTGGAAAGCCTATCTTAAACAATCTTTAGTTCAAAATATAAAACAATATACATGTAAAATTCGAAAAATTAAATCGTGCAAAAGTTCATTTATTTCACTAATGCAACTTAAAGGGTGAAACTAATATATGAGACTCATTACATGAAAAGCAAGGTAGTGTAATTGTGATGATTATGGCTTATAGCTCATGAAAACCCCAAATCCACAATCTCAGAAAATTAGAATATTGTGAAAAGGTTCAATATTCTAGGCTCAAAGTATCCCACTCTAATCAGCTAATTAAGCCATAACACCTGCAAAGGCTTCATGACTGAGCTTTTAAATGGTCTCTCAGTCTGGTTCAGTAGGAATCACAATCATGGGAAAGACTGCTGGCCTGACAGTTG
Source organism: Rana temporaria (assembly GCF_905171775.1). Taxonomy (NCBI): domain Eukaryota; kingdom Metazoa; phylum Chordata; class Amphibia; order Anura; family Ranidae; genus Rana; species Rana temporaria. Next base: position 118,924,261 of record NC_053494.1, read on the forward strand.
TGCAGAAAACCATCATTGACACTCTAAATAAGGAGGGAAAGCTTCAAAAGGTAATTGCAAAAGAAGTTGGATGTTCCCAAAGTGCTGCATCAAAGCACATTAATAGAAAGTTATGTGCAAGGGAAAAGTGTGGAAGAAAAAGGTGCACAAGCAGCAGGGGTGACCGCAGCCTGGAGAGGATTGTCAGGAAAAGGCCATTCAAAAGTGTTGGGGACTTTCACAAGGAGTGGACTGAGGCTGGAGTCAGTGCATTAAGAGCCTTCAAATGTCGTATTCCTCTTGTCAAGCCACTCCTGAACAACAAATAATGTCAGAAGCGTCTTACCTGGGCTAAAGAAAAACACACCTGGTCTGTTGCTCAGTGATCCAAAGTCCTCTTTTCTGATGAGAGTAAATTTTGCATCTGATTTGGAAACCAAGGACCCAGAGTATGGAGGAAGAATGGAGAGGCACACACTGCAAGATGCTTGAAGTCCAGTGTGAAGTTTCCATAGTCTGTGTTGATTTGGGGAGTCATGTCATCTGCTGGTGTTGGTCCACTGAGCTTCATCAAGTCCAGGGTCAACGCAGCCGTCTACCAGGAGATTTTGGAACAATTCCGCAGACGGGCTCTATGGGGATGGGGATTTTCCAGCAGGACTTGGCACCTGGCCACACTACCAAAAGCACCAAAACCTGGTTCAATGACCGTGGAATTACTGTGCTTGATTGGCCAGCAAACTCGCCTGACCTGAACACCATACAGAATCTATGGGGCATTGCCAAGAGAAAGATGAGAGACATGAGACAATGCAGAAGAGCCGAAGGCCGCTATTGAAGCATCCTGGTCTTCCATAACACCTCAGCAGTGCCACTGGCTGATAGCTTCCATGCCACGCTGCATTGAGGCAGTAATTGCTGCAAAAGCGGCCAAAACCAAGTACTGAGTACATATGCATGCTTATACTTTTCAGAGGTCCGATATTGTTCTATGTACAATCCTTGTTTTATTGATTGCATGTAATTTCTAATTTTCTGAGATTGTGGATTTGGGATTTTCATGAGCTGTAAGCCATAATCCTCACAATTATGACAAATCACGGCTTGAACTATCTTGCTTTGCATGTAATGAGTCTATCTCATATATTAGTTTCACCTTTTAAGTTGCATTAGTGAAAGAAATGAACTTTTGCACGATATAAAAATTTTTCGAGTTTCACCTGTAAAGCAATAATAAGAAAAAAAAATCACAATATTGTTAGCCCAGCAAGTATATATGCAGTTCCTTCCTTTTTGCTTCTTGTTATTCTGGAAGACACATTCATTAATTACACAGATGGATTTTTGCAATCCCAAATTCAATTTTTTTTTTTAGAAACTCACTCACCAAAGTTAAAGTGATATGAAAGGTTAACTTTTTATTTTTCTAAAAAAACAAACATGTTATATGTACCTGCTCTGTGTAGTACTTTTGCATAGAACAGATCCTTCTCTTTTAGGTGCCCGCTGGTGCTTCTATCTACTTATTTTTGTGGGCTTGCTCCTGAGTCGCACTGTGTGCGTCTATTGACACATATATTGCAGCACGCCCAGTACCCCATTTCCTTGTCACTGCATTTGATTGACAGCAGAAAGAGCCAATGGCTCCCACTACTCTCACACAGTCCAGTAAGGATGGAGAAAGAAAGTAGAAAGCTGCTCCCCTGCATAGCGCTGGACCGAGATTGCGCTCAGATAAATATTTAGAGGAAGTTGCGGAGGCAGGTGTACTTAAATGTTTTTTTACCTTACTGCATTTTGTGCATTAAGGTAAAAAATCTTTAGCTTTTAGAACCACTTTAAAGACATTCTCCAATGTCCCTCTTTGGTATCTAAACTGGCAGCATAGCACAATCGGTGGGTAGCTAAATAAATGCCAGATTCAGGAGCCAGACCAGTGACAGCTGGTGCTCAAAATTTTTGGGGGGCCACAAACAAACTGAAAAATTCAGAAAAAAACCCCATCAATTGCAGCCTCACTGTGCCCATCAAACACAGCCACTGTGCCCTTCAAACGCAGCAACTGTGCCCATCAAACGCAGCCACTGTGTCATCAAACGCAGCCACTGTGCCCATCTAATGCAGCCACTGTGCAATCAAACACAGTCACTGTGCAATCAAACGCAGCCACTGTGCCCATTAATAGCAGCCACTGTGCCATCAAACACAGCCACTGTGCCCATCAATTGCAGCCACTGTGCCATCAAACGCAGCCACTGTGCTCATTAAATGCCGCCACTGTGCCCATCAAATGATACCACTGTGCCCCATCAAATGCCTCCACTGTGTCCCATAAAATGCTACCAATGTGCCCCATCAAATGCTGCCACTGTGCCACATCAAATAGTGCCACTGTGACCCCCTGCATGCTCACTGTCTGCCCGGTACTTATCCTGTCTCGGTGGCGGGTCAGGCATTTGGGTGATGGCGGCAAGCGGTGGGACCTTGCAGCGGGACGGACAGTGCCTGTGCAGCAGCTCATGTGTCCTCTGTGCATCTCCTCCCCTCCTCCCGATAGGCATCCGATCGTAGCGCCTGTCCTTTCAGCCAATCAGGTGACAGGAAACAGACGCGTGCACCTGATTGGCTGAGAGGTGGTTAAGTGTTAGGAAAGCGAATATTCATTCACTTTTCTAACATACCTGGGTGGGCTCGTAGCGCAATGCTTTGCGACATGAGTCCACCTTTTTTGAAACCCATTAGAGCCTATGGCTCTAATCGGGTGCTTTAAAAACACCCCCGCCACTGTAATTCAGACGCCCGGCATCTGAAAAGGGGCCAGACGTCTGAATAGGGGGCGGTGGCGGTGCCTGCGACCATGGATAGATTCACGCAGTGCATTAATCTATCCATTATACACAGAGGGGGGTGGCTGGAGAGAGGGGGCGGCACTGTCATTGAGCCAGACACTCCTATAGACACTTTAAAGTGGTTGTAAACCCTTACATTTACCCACTGAAATGATTAACCTCAGGTGATACACAGAGATTAAACAAATTCTCCTACATTCATTGTACCGGTTTATCTACAGCAGTCTCTCCTCGAAAGACATTACAATTCCAGAATTTGCACAGCATTTCAAAGCTCCAAATGGCAGGGGATGGGGATCTGATGTCACACACTGCACAAAATAGAACAGGGACCTGAGTGTAATCTGAGACATAAGTCGAGGAAATGGACCCACCCCCTTCTACACAGTCTCATAGGGAAATATGCACAGCTGAGGCTGTTAATCACCTGCTGTGTGCTGGTGTGGCAGGGCCATTTTCGGGGTTCGTCTGGTGTCGGCATAACTTGCCAAAAGTGACTCATGCAGATAGCAGAGGAAGAAAAGAGGAGACAGAAATCAGGCTTGGTGCTTTGGATAGAGGCAAGTACACTAGAGGAATATGCCTTGTTAATTTTTAATTTCAGAGTTTTACAATCACTTTAAGGAACAAATACATGTGTACTTACTTATCAACATCATTAAGGCAGGCTTAAGAAAACCTAGGTGACAGAGAGAGATTATTTTTAGGAGATTTAACTGGTTGGTAGTATTTGCGAAGTCTCAAATTAAAGTGATTCTAAAAGCACAACTTTTTTTTTTAAAATAACAAATAATGTCATACTTACCTGCACAGTGCAATAGTTTTGTGCAGAGCATCCCCAAATCTTCTCTTTTAGGGTCCCCAGACGGTGCTCCTGGCTTTCCCCCCCTTCCGAGTGCCCCCATAGCAACTCCATTAGCACACAGAGTGCAGTTCGGCCCATCCCCCCTCTCTCTCCTTACTGGCTGTGACTGACAGCAGCAAAAGCTACTGGCTCCTGCTGCTGCCTCTCTGTCCAATGAGGAGAGAGAGAGCTGTTGCTCTCATGCACAGTTCGGAATCGAGAGCAGGCTCAGGTAAGTATTTATGGTAGGCTGGGGGGGCTGCATGCAGAAGTTTTTTTTACCCTAATTAAAAAAACCTTCTGCCTGGGGAACAACATACCTTTATTGGCATCCTCACACTTTTAACTTTATGAAATAGGACCTTTTTCTGCTCCTGCATCAGTGCTATATTAATTTCTGGTGCTTGGTTTGGATATTAGCTGCTCCATCACTGCAAGGATACAGATAAAAGTGTTAATTGTTCGTATTTAGGAAATGTTACAGCTTCTAAATAAATGCATTACACAACACTTTATTGATAAGGTGGCACTTCCACTGAAATTCATGCTCTATCCTTTATTTTTAAAGTGTATGTCAAGACAAAAAATAATAATAATATGCAGTAGAACTCTGCATTACATGAACATTTCCCCCTGCAGGTCCAAAAAAGGTGGAGACTTTGGTAACAGGTGTGGTGGTTATAATGCAAGTATTCATTTTTTTCTTAGTTCCTGTCAGAGAACTCATTACTGGGTGCAAACTACAATGAATAATTCGTATTGTGTAGTCATCTCAGAAAAGAAATATACTAATTTCGCTGAATTGTCAGACAGTTGGCACAATTAGTGTCATACACATTAAAGTGGTTCTAAAGGCTGAAGGTTTTTTACCTTCATGCATTCTGCCCCATCTCCTTCCAGGGATGTGCACGAGAGCCTCGGCTGTCTTGGGACTCCCTCTCCTCATTGGCTGAGACAGCAGCAGAAGTCATTGGCTCCCACTGCTGCCAATCAAAACCAATGGGCCAATGAGGAGATATTATAACATTTTATTAGATTGATTTTTTTTAATAGACTCCCCCATCTACGCTAAACAGTGTGGATGAAGGAATCTCCCCTGCTGGCTATTGCTGCTCTCACAGCTGTTAGAACACCAGAACATTAAAATCATCTGATTGGCTGTAGTTGTTTGTCTAAGAATTCTCTACCTGGCTCCTTTGATTTTCATGTTGAAGTTTGTTGAGCCAGAGGGTGCCAATGAAGCAACCCATGGCTCAATTCAACAGGAACTAACCAAAATTTGAGCCCAGTATGGCAAGCATTGGGCACACTAAAGCCCTGTATACACGATCGGTTTGTCCGATGAAAACAGACCGATGGACTGTTTTCATCGGACAAACCGATCGTGTGTGGGCCCCATTTGTTTTCCATTGGTGAAAAAAAATAGAACAGGTTTCACATTTTTCCTATGGATAAAAAAACGATAGAAAAAAACGATCGTCTGTGTGGAAGTCCATCGGTCAAAAATCCATGCATGCTCAGAATTAAGTCAACGCATTGCTCGGAAGCATTGAACTCCAGTCACTTTTTTTATTCACACAGTATAGCTAGGAGGTTGACAATACTTTTTTTAGAAATTAAAGCGGTTTTCTGCAACGCCCCCCCCCCCCCATGAAACATTTAAGCTCAGCAGCTAGAAATACTGTAGCTACTGACTTTTAATATTAAGACACTTACCTTTCCAGGGTTCCTGCAATGTTGACACCCCAGCAGATTTTCGGATCGGCTATCAGGTGCAGCCGCTACCATTCCTCGTAAGGAAAACCGACAGTGAAGCCTTCACAGCCGGTTCCTCACTACGCATGCATGAAGTGCGCTGTGCTTTTTAATTGGCCCGGGGGAAGGGGAAGGAGGAGGGGGTGTTGATCGCCTCGCTGAGCATACTGGGGAGGGGTATTTAAGGGGCAGACGCCATTGGTTGTTGTCGTCGCCGCCCTGTTTACCACCCGGGCAGTCGTCCCACCACCCCGTGTGTGGCCCTCCTAGCCGGGGTGTGTGTGTGTGAGTGTTGCTGTGTTCCTGGCTCTGGGACCATGTTGGTCTGGGGCATTTGATCTACTTCGTAGGCTCAATAAGCAGAAGTCTACAAATTTACAAGTGGTCCTGTGCTGTCCGTCCAAAGTGGAGGAAGCCGGTCGATGGTGAACTTGTCTGGGGGACACCGCGCATGAGGCGGGTGTCGCAGGAGAGGCCTATCTGCTCATAGAAGGACACTTCGCACCTGAGAGGCTGGGTGATGGTCGCCTGTCGGTTCCTGATGTAACTAAAGCTGTTTGAAGGAGATCCGGGTGCTGAATCCTGTTGAGAAAGATTCTGGACCGAGATTGTCTCCACCTTTAGGAGGGTCTGTGGCAGAGACTTTAACCTGAAGTTTCCAAGTGACACCCCGGCTGCTGGGCTGGTGGGAGAGGCCTATCCGGGTGCACTATATCCACTCTGGCTAGAGTGGTGAAGAAGTTTACCAATGGAAGCAGGACTGTTTTTGTACCAATTAACCCCTGAATCTGCCATTTCTACTTCTTCTATCCTTCACCCACTTCTATCTTATTTGTTTTTACCCGGCTGGGTAAGTGGTTAAAGTGGTTGTAAAGGTTCCCGTTAAGAAAAATAAAAATAACAAACATGTCATACTTACCTCCTGTACTGGGGTCCCACGGCGGCTCTTTCGGCTCCTCCCTGCAATAGAGTTTCCCCTTTGGGAAGCTCTCTCCCAAGGGGGTTACCTTGCGGGCGTGCTCCCGTGTCATACACTCGGCGTCCATAGCCGACGAGTTTATGACTCGCCCCTGCCCCCCCAACGCCTGCATCATTGGATTTGATTGACAACAGCGGGAGCCATTGGCTGTGCTGCTATCAATCTATCCAATGAAGAGCCGAGACGCCGTGGAAAGAGCAATGTGGGATCGCGCCCATGGAAATTCAGGGCTCAGGTAAGTAAAACGGGGGGCTGGAGGCCGGACACTGCAAGATGTTTTTTCACCCTAATGCATAGGATGCATTAAGGTGAAAAAATATGAAGGTTTACAACCCCTTTAAGGTAATTACACTATATTGCCAAAAGTATTGGGACGCCTGCCTTTACACGCACATGTACTTTAATGGCATCTCTGTCTTAGTCCATAGGGTTCAACATAAAGTTAGCACACCCTTTGCAGCTATAACAGCTTCAACTCTTCTAGGAAGGCTGTTCACAAGGTTTAGGGGTGTGTCTCCTTAGGAATGCTTGACCATTCTTCCAGAAGCACAATTGTGCGGTCATGCATTGATGAGGACGAGAAGGCCTGGCTCGCAGTCTCCGCTCTAATTAACCCCAAAGTTGTTCTATAGGGTTGAGGTTAGGACTCTGTGCAGGCCAGTCAAGTTCCTCCACCCCAAACTATCTCATCCATGTCTTTGTGTAATGGTGCACAGTCATATTGGAACAGGAAGGGGCCAACCCCAAACTGTTACCACAAAGTTGGGAGCATGAAATTGTCCAAAATATCTTGGTACCATAACCCCCCTCCACCAAGATTTACACTTGGCACAATGCAGTCAGGCAAGTACCATTGTCCTGGAAACCGCCAAACCCAGACATGTCCATCGCATTTAGAAATATAGGCCCGGATTCACAGACACTGGCGCATATTTATGCCGCCGTAGCGTATCTCCTTTACGCTACGCCGACGCAGCGCAGAGAGGCAAGCACTGGATTCACAAAGCACTTCCTCCCAAATCTGCGCTTGGTTTCTCAGGCGTAAGTTGGCGTAAGTGGAAGTGGGTATGAGCCATGCTAATGAGGCGTGACCCCATGCAAATGATGGGCCGAGCGCCAGACACATACGTATCGCTAACTGCGCATGCGCTGTCCCGTGGGCGCATCTCAGTGCGCATGCTCACAATCACGTCGGAACAACTGCCTAAGATACGACGGATCACTGCCTACGGCGTGAAGGTAACCTACGCCCAGCCATATTCACGTCCAACGTAAACAACGTAAAATACGACGGCTTGAGTTCCCTGGTGCAGACCTTTGCATGTCTGCTGCTGAGTTACACCTCCTTTATGGGGAATAACTTTACGCCGGACATACGACTTACGCAAACCGCGTATAGCATGCGCCGGGCGCACGTACGTTCGCGAATCGGCGTATCTCCCATATTTTCATATTTGAATAGAAAATCAATTGGAGCACCAAATACGTCCAGTGTAAAAATGCACCCACTCTACCCCGGCGTAGGCAAGTTACGTCGGCCGGATGAAACCTATTTTCAGGCGTAGCTAGTTTTGTGGGCACGGCGCACAGATAGGACGGCGCATATTTGCACTTACGCAGCGTATCTCGAGATACGTCGGCGCAAGTGCTTTGTGAATCCGGGCCATAGTGTATACTTTATATGAGCCTATGCTTTGCTTGTTTTTAATTTCAAAGGTTTACAAGCACTTTAACTTCTACTCTAGGTCAGCCTTAGGCCTCTGGGGAGAAGAAGCATTGAATTATAATTTATCTTGTGTTTATTCTCAAACCTATCTTGAGCAAAACATGTGTACAGTATACTAAAGATCAGGGGCATTAAGGGCATACTGTGTAAAGGAGAGTTCTACCTTTTGCATAAATACATAAATACCGTATTTATCGGCATATAACACGCACAGGCGTATAACACGCACCCTAACTTTAAGAGGGAACTTTCAGGAAAAAAAAATTCCACAGCCCCCTGCATATAACACGCAGACACAGTTTACCCTCTATTTTCAGGGTAAAAAAGTGAGTGTTATACGCCAATAAATACAGTAAATAAAGTACCCTTTTTTCCAAAAGGCAAAAATATGCATTTGCAATAAAGCATGCAAAGCATTGCAACCAGTGGATCTCGGGTGCAATGTGCTGGCTTCTGTAGACTCTTCTTTCAGCCCAAGGTCCATACTTTGGTACAGACCTTCAGCTATGGAGCTTGCAGGAAGTATACATTTTCTACCAGTGCAGTGATATCACCACACTTGTGCTTCATTGAGAATAATGCCCCGTACACACCATCACTTTATGTGATGAAAAAAAACGACATTTTCTGTGAAGTAAAAAATTACGTTTTTGAAACTTCAATTTTCAAAGACGAAGTTGCCTACACACCATCGTTTTTCTCACAATGTTCTAGCAAAGCGAGGTTACGTTCCACCACGTTTTTCCATTGAAGCTTGCTTCATAAGTAGCTTCTGGGCATGCGCGGGTGTAAAAACGTCTTTTTAAACTACGTTTTTTGCTACACACGGTCAATTTCTGTGAAGTAAAAAACGACGTTTTGAAAAACGACACATAAAATTGAAGCATGCTTCAATTTTTTTTGGTCGTTTTTTACAAGACATAAAACAACGTTTTCCCCCACACACGGTCAATTAAAGTGACGTTTTTAAAAACGTCGTTTTTTTTCATCACATAAAGTGATGGTGTGTACAGGGCATTACAGTTTCTCTGCTGCAGTAGTTTTTTATTCTTTGTTTCCTGTGATTAAATGATGCAGCTCTGTGGATGGAAGCCAAGAGTATCATTTATGCTCAAAACCCTTTCTTTCAACACGGTACTGGACTGAGTTTCTGGTTTTCTGTCTTTCCTAGAGTCCAAGATACAAGCCACATGTTCCCTTTGACCATTGATAATTTAGAGAGACTGAAAAAAATGATGGTATCTAGGTGAACAGACTTTAGAAGGGAGACATGAAAAACATTAGGAATTTCTAGAGGAGCTGTAAATTGTAATCTGAAGGTAACTGAGTTAAAGAGGAAGTAAACCCTGATGGGTGTTACTTCCTCTTTGTTTCCCTGTAAAGGTAAAGCATAATGGGCTACTATGCAGTGCATAGTAGCCCATTATGTGACACTTACCTGCAAGAAAAGCCTGCGATGTCCCTGTCTTCCTCGCTAGTAGCAAGCGGCCATTCTTCATCCCTCTTCCTTCCGGGGCTGCGAACTCCGGCACTGTGTCTGGCCAGAGTCGCGTAATGTCACGTGACGTCACTCCCGCGCATGACCCGAGATAGAAACGGCACAGTGTGCCCTTTCTAACTCCGGCACATGCGCTGGAGAAATCGCCCTAAGTGATTTGCAAATATCTCCTAGACCGTGCAAGTCTGGGAGATATTTCAAGCACCTACAGGTAAGCCTTATGCCGCGTACACACGATCATTTTTCGGCATGAAAAAAACGTAGTTTTAAAAAAATGTCATTTAAAATTATCGTGTGTGGGCTTCACATAATTTTTCGAGTTCTGAAAAACGATTTTTTTTTCCGAACATGCAGCATTTTTTAACGACGTTTTAAACGACGTTAAAAAATGGAAAAAATAATCGTGTGTGGGCTAAAACGACGTTAAAAACCTCAGAAGCTCATGCTCAGAAGCAAGTTATGAGACGGGAGCGCTCGTTCTGGTAAAACAACCGTTCATAATGGAGTAAGCACATTCATCACGCTGTAACAGACAGAAAAGCGCAAATCGTCTTTTACTAACACGGAATCAGCTAATCAGCCCCAAGGGTGGCGCCATCCGCATGGAACTTCCCCTTTATAGTGCCGTCGTACGTGTTGTACGTGACCGCGCTTTTCTAGAGCATTTTTAAAAAACGATGGTGTGTGGGAAACATCGTTTTAATGATGAAGTTGGAAAAACTTTGTTTTTTCTACATGCCGAAAAACGTTGTTTTCTTTTCATGCCGAAAAATGATCGTGTGTACGCGGCATGAATCTAGGCTTACCTGTAGGATAGCGTGGTTGTAAAGGGTTTACAACCACTTTAACAACCCTATAAGAACAGATGAACTTAGGAGGCAGTTTTTAGGTAGTAACCTTGAGGGTTAAATTATTTTAGGAGAACCAGACCTGATTCCTGACCCTGATATGAGGGGCATGGGGACAAAGGTGGTCGGCAAAGTGTTACTCGGACACAGAACTAAAGGACAGGCTTTAAACCTATGCAAAACCATGGAAAGGGTTTTAGTAATATCTGGATGTCCTGTCAACTTGGTGTCATGAGCTTCTGATAGGAGCCTGAGGTGATGTAGAAAGAACAACTTTCTCACAGATAGGTTGGCAGGAGCATGGGACTGTGCTTCTGATATTGAATCAAACAGATCTGGGGAAAGGTTGGCAAAAAACAGGGTAGCAGATAAAATGCTGTTGGGCATGGAGGACTCCTTGGAGCAAAGCTCAAAGCTAAAGCTCTTTGGTGTTTTCTGATTTGTTGGGTGACCTAGTTGTAAAGAGGCATTGGCCAAACAATAGTTGTCCTTGTGTCTTTCTTCTAGGTTTCTCCTCCGGTTAATAACCAAGTGCTTTACTGCATATACACAGTGGCGTAGCGTGGGTTGTCAGCGCCTGGGGCAAGGCAAGTAATTTGCACCCCCCTGACCCATGGACTTACCTATTTTCAGCTAGCTCCAGTCGGGTCACATGACCCGCTGTTTGAGACAGCAGTGGCATGTAGGGAAGAGAAGAAAAGCCTGGAGTGGTGACATCATGCATATGTTATTATGTCCCATCTGTTGTTGGCGCTCCCTCCTCTCCACACTCATGACAGCGCCCCTCCAAATTTTGCGCCCAGGGCGGTGGTCCCCCTTGCACCCCCACGCTACGCCACTACATATACATACTGATTTTACTGTTGTGCGTTTAGTAACACTTTAAATACCAGTACTGTTTAAACTTTTCATCCATCCTTTAGATGATTGCATTAGTTATTTATAATGGCTAACATAAAGGGAACATGATAGTGATGAAGAAATGATCCACGTGACTGGGGGTGTGGCAATGATGGGTCTATTAGCTAAAAACTTCTGAGCTTAAAGATTGCCACCCTTTCCTTTCTCACAAGAGTGATTGGTATACGAATGAGAGAATTCAGTTATTGTTTTACCCAGCACACCATAACTTGATTGTTACATTTCTCCTTTAAGAAACGAAGCACAATCTAAATGTGCGCTTTTTATCCTCCCTTTCACATTGTGGTTTTGTTTACTGGTCTCCACATCCTGAGTTACACAACTGCAGTGCTGCTTTCAGCTGTTGTCTGTGCAAGTCAGCAAATCTGGGTCATGGAGTTTACTTCTTTGCTAGGGAGGACCCCTGAATGAGAGGAAATAGATATGTCTCATGTGCACAGGGGTCTTCCTTCTGATGTAATAAACCCAGTCAGTCAGCTTCTGGTTAACTTAACCACTACTACTTTCAGCACAAGCTTACATTTTCTACTATTGTTTCATGTGTTACACCAACTTTGTGTTTTGCCAATAACAATGGCTTTGTAAATACATCCACACACAGCACAAAGGTGCCAAAAATAAAATGCTTATAGAGGTGCTAACAATAAAACACACACATGTATAGGGTCACTACCTGCCTGGAGTTGCATGTTCTCCCTGTGCCTAAGTGGGGTTCCTCTGGGTACTCTTTTTTCCTCTCACACTCCAAAGACATGCTGGTAGGCAGTGTTAAATTAGTCAACTAAAACCGACTAAAACATTTTAGTCAACTAACTTAATACCATTTTAGTCGACTAAAATAGGACTAAAATCAATACAATTGAGACAACTAAAATATGACTAGACTAAAAGACTAAAATGGGACTAAAACTAAAATGCCATTTTAGTCAAAAGACTAATGCCGCGTACACACGACTGTTTTTAATGTCATGGAAAAAAACGACATTTTCCTCGACGTGATTCTTGTCAAGCCTGCCTTGCATACACACGATCGTGAAAAAAAAAATGCTTGAGCAAAGCGCGGTGATGTACAACACGTACGACGGCACTAAAAAGGAGAAGTTCCATTCGGATGGCGCCACCCTTTGGGCTGCTTTTGTGTTGGTAAAGTTTGGTGAGAGACAATTCGCTTTTTTCAGTCTTCGTGCTTTTCAGTCTGTTACAGTGTGACAAATGTGCTATCTTCATTGCAAACGCTAGTTTTACCAGAACAAGTGTTCCGTCTCATAACTTGCTTCTGAGCATGCACGTTTTTTTTCCAGACATTAAGGCCTACACACGACCGTTTTTCATGACGTGAAAAACGTTGAGAAAAATTAGAGCATGTTCTAAATTTTTTATGGACATTTTTCACGTTGAGAAAAATGCTCTGGAGCCTACACACGATCGTTTTTAATGACCAATTAAAAAAATAAAAATTTTCTCGTCATGACAAATGGTCGTGTGTACGCGGCATAAGAATAAAACTAAATTTAAATTTGATGTCTAAATTAACACTGGTCTGTAGTACATGTTCATACCTCAATACTATAACTAATAACATATAACATTTTCACTCCAGCGGTATATAATGAGTTTGGAAATTGTAGAGAAATGCTTAAATAATGCATTACAATTTAACTACACCCATTCGATTTTAGATGAATAAAATGACTAAAAATGTACTGGAGATTGTACTGGAGATTTTAGTCGACTAAAATGTAGGACTCAGGCCCCGTACACACGACCGAGTTTCTCGGCAGAATTCAGCCAGAAACTCGGTTCAGAGCTGAATTCTGCCGAGAAACCCGGCCGTGTGTACACTTTCGGCCGAGGAAGCCGACGAGGACCTCGGCGAGGAAATAGAGAACATGTTCTCTATTTCCTCGTTGTTCTATGGGAGAACTCGGCCCGCCGAGCTCCTCGGCGGCTCCAGGACTGAACACGCCGAGGAACTCGATGTGTTTGGCACGTCGAGTTCCTCGGCCGTGTGTACGGGGCTTAAGACTAAAACTAAATCGAAATTTGCTGCCAACATTAAAACTGCTGGTAGGTCAATTGGTTCCTGCCTAAATTGGTACTAGTATGTATGAATGTGAGTTAGGGTCTTAGGGACCTTAGATTGTAAGCTCCATGAGGGCAGGGACTGATGTGAATGTACAATAAATATGTGTAGCACTGCATAAATTGACTGCGCTATATAAGTACCTGTAATAAATAAATAAAATATTATTATATTATATCCTTCAATAATTAGTCCAAAAGTGCCTGTAATTAACATTTTGAATCTGTTCCCAACCACTGAGCAGATATAGGAAGATGCTATGGTGGATTGAGCTACACCTGTGCAGTAGCTACCTTTTTCCTGTCTACACACAGCTTTCTTAGTTTACAAGCTGTGAACAAATGGTGGAATTTCTATAGTCATACAGTGAATCTAATTAAATGATTTTGCAATGCTGGGTCGGTGACATCACAAAGGGACGGTTTCACCAGGTGACATCACTAAGTGGCGATGCTTCCCAGCCCCACTCCTTATCAATCTATTGACGAACATCCCGCAGAGTGCACAGAAAATTTGGGTGTTCGCAAACACCCGAACAGCAATGTTCAGAGCAAACTAATGCTCGGCCCGAACCGTTCGCCCATCCCTAATTGCTATTTTACCCCTTTTAATATGAATTACGAATCATGTACAAGATAACTTGCACACTGCTCAGTTTACCAAACCTTAACATATTTGGCAATGTTTTATATAGAGTATATACATTGTATATTGCTAAAGTTTATTTTTTTTGTGTACAGATGGACTTTTCCACCACAAATAGGGACAGATGGACAGTATTGATCAAAATAAAACCATCAAGCATAATATGTGTTTGACAACCGCTGACATTTCATACATTTGTTACTATGCATACAGCTGAGAGTATGCATAGTAAAAAATGTATAAATCTCTTATGCCCTGTGCACACGATAGGTTAGTCTGATGAAAACGGTCTGATGGATTTTTTAACTGATGGTCAGTCGTGCCTACACACCATCAGTTAAAAAAACGATCGTGTCAGAACGCGGTGATGTAAAACACAACGATGTGCTGAAAAAAATGAAGTTCAATGCTTCCAAGCATGCGTCGACTTGATTCTGAGCATGCATGGATTTTTAACCAATGACGATTTGTACCTACAGACGATCGTTTTTTTCTATAGGTTTTTTATCCATCAGACAATTTTAAAACAAGTTCCTATTTTTTTAACCTATGGATAAATAACCGATGGGGTCCACACACGATCGGTTTGGTCTGATGAAAACGGTCCATCAGAACGTTTTCATCAGACTAACCTATCGTGTGTACTCAGCATTATAGTCACGGGTTTAGGGAAATGATTGCTTCTTGCATTAGATATTTTTTATTGAATTAACAATAACCATATCCTAATAAAGAGAAATTTTGAAGCACTTTTTATGAAAATTTACATTACTGGAATTTAAAGTCGTTGTGAAAATACTATGTTATCCACTTGCCGCCCGCCATATAGCAAAATGACAATGGCAAAGTGGTTCTGTTATCCTGACCAAACGTCATATGACGTCGGCAGGATAACAGGATGCTGCACGCGCATCGCGGCGGTCGGTGGTGCGGTGTGTCAGTCCGACACACCGCAACCCCGATCTAGGTAGAGAGTCTCCGACGGATCAGCCGTGTCCAATCTCGGCTGATCACGATGTAACCAGGAAGAGCCATTGATCAGCTTTTCCTCACTCGCATCTGACAGACACGAGTAGAGGAGAGCCGATCGGCTGCTCTCCTGACAGGGGGGGGTCTGTGCTGATAGTTTATCAGCGCAGCCCCCCCTCGGATGCCCACCCAGGACCACCAGGATGCCACTCAGGACTACCAGGATGGCCGCCACATTGGAACCACCAGGTATGCCCCCCTAGACCACCAGGGAATGCCAATCTGTGCCCAGGCAGCTGCCAATCAATGCACAGGCAGCTGCCAATCAGTGCCCACCCACAATGCCTATCACTGCCAGTGCCACCAGGGATGCCTATCAGTGCCATCTATCAGTGCCGCATATCAGTGCCTATCAGTGCCATGTATCAGTGCCCATCTGTGCTGCCTATCAGTGCCCAGCAGTGCCACCTGTTAGTGCTACCCATAAGTACCCATCAGTGCAGCCTTTCAGTGCCCAGTGTCGCCTATCAGTGCCCATCCATGCCCACCAATGCCACCCATGAGTGCCCATCAGTGTTGCCTATCAATGCCCATCAGTGCTGCATATCAGTGCCACCTATCAGTGCCCATCAGTGCCACCTATCAGTGCCTGCCGTGCCGTCAGTGCCACCTAATTGGTGCCACCTCATCGGTGTCGCCTTATCAGTGCCCGTCAGTTAAGGAGAAAACATACTTATTTACAACATTTTATAATAGAAACGAAAAACTTTTTTTTTCAAAATTTTCAGTCCTTTTTTATTTGTTAGCAGAAAATAAAAACCGCAGAGGTGATCAAATACCACCAAAAGAAAGCTCTATATGTGGGAACAAAATATATTTTTTTTAGTTTGGGTACAGTGTAGCATGACCACGCAATTGTCATTTAAACAGCGAAAGAGCTGAAAGCTGAAAATTGGCAAGTGCCTGGTATTGAAATGGTTAAAGACTCTTTCTATGACAGTTATAGCTATATATGTACCAAAACTGCTTTTACTTAGTTCCAGAGATGGTCTTACCTTTTTGAACAAGGTTAAAATGCTCTGTCATGTGACCATGCATGTATTCCACAGTCTGTTTAGCCTGAGGCTAGATGCAGACTGCGCTTGAGCAGGGGGCATGTTTAAGAGGCAAGGAGGTGTGATTGGAAGAGGATGTGTGCCAGGAACAGGCTGTTATTCGGTCCAGGGTGTGGTGACTGAACATTCTACCCAATACAGTCATGCAGTGAGTCTACAGTGTCCTGTTCTGAATGGCCAGCTATAGGATGCAAACTGACCAGGCTAATTTAGAACAAGGAAGAAAAGTGACTGGGAGGATCAACCAGGTATTTTAGAAGATGAATATAAAAGTGAATTTAAATTTATAAAATACACATATTGGTATACACATAAAAAATTTATAAAAAAACTATTCAGTTAACATACACTAAAATTTTAGAAAGCAACTGCAGATAAAATCATTTAGTGAATTGCTGATACTTACATTCAATTCCCAGATCTCAGTTTTAGATAATAATTGCTAATTTTAATGGGGCATTTTGGGATCCTCTGGGTGGGGGTAAAATCTTGTATTAGCCATTCTGCACAATACAGCCTTTTCCTGAGGGCTACTGTGCATCTTTTTGCATATGATACTTCCAGAATAATTAGAGATGCATGGTTTTCTCAGCATAGAGTAGCCTGAAGTACTTGGCTCTGGACAAGTATGATGTGCCCTATGTATGCAGTTCTGTACTGAATATAATACACTTTTGCTTATGCACAAATAGAATGCACTGTATAAGAAAATAAGCATCATCTTTTTTGATAAAGCTAATCATTTTCCTAATTGTCATTTTCTAATTTTGTAGATACTGTATCAAGGACACAAGGATACATTCGCCATGAATTTCCAGGCAACATCAAGTTTACATTTCCCCACGACGCCGTTAATGACACATTTGAGGAATTGAAGGTGTCTTTGAACAAAGGATTTAGCAAAACAGAGACTGTTTGTGTAGTATTCTTCAATTCCACCCAGATAAAATTTGAAGAAAATAACTGCCGAGTGAAAAAAGTGGCACACGAAGTGACTTTTTCCCTGTGGGTAAATAATACAGACATTTACTTTTTCCACAAAGAAAGGATGTTTCCCCCACCTTACAAGAGTGAATGGGATAATGGCACTATTATTCATATAAAAGGTAAAAAAAGTTCAATGTTTTACAGTTATCACAAAGCATCAATGAAAGTGGAAAATATTCTTACATTTTTATACATTTAAAAATACCCCCAATGGGGCAAAAACCTGACAGGCTATACATCCCTTCCTTACTGTATTCAACATGAAGAGATCTTTGCCTACAGTTCTAAAACATGGGTATCCAGACTATGCATCATGTAATTAGTTCTGTAAACATTTGTTTGATATCACTGATCTTTTGAAACTCTTAAGCCTTGTACACATGAGGCCGCGTACACACGATCGGTCAAAACCGATGAAAGCGGACTGAAGAACCTTTTCATTGGTCCAAACTGATTGTGTGTGGGCCCCATCGGTCAGTTAAACTTCGGTCAAAAAATGTAGAACTTGCTTAAAAATTGAACCGATGGACTGGTAACTGATAGGTCAAAACCGATCGTTAGTATAGAAAACCATCGGTCAAAAACCCGCGCATGCTCAGAATCAAGTCAACGCATGCTTGGAAGCATTGAACTTCGTTTTTTTCAGCCCGTTCTCATCGGATGGACTGATCGTGTGTACGCGGCCTAAGACTACAAGGCACTTTACATTTGTCAAATTATATTTTTGAATATCATATTTTATCACTTATTAGGCTACATTCACGTGGCTATAACACGGCTGTAAAAATTGTATTGCCCATTATTGAACAAAAGTTGCTGCGCAAATGATTTGTAGATCATTTTTAAGCATATAAATGGTCAGGTTATTTTCTCAATGGAATACATCTAAACGCATGTCCTCAGATGCAGATTTTTGCTTACAGATTTGAACCCAGTATAAATTTACACACCTGTGTAAATATCTCCATTGATAATGCAGCTGCATTCAAATTCATAATTAAAAAATGCTTGTAAATGTGTTTTGTTACATCTGTAAAACCCAAGTGTAAGGCTGGGTTCACACTAGTGCGAATGGAATGTGGGTTTCCATGTTAAGAGAAGCCGTGCGGCAAGCGTGTGCCTGCCACGCTCTCCATGCCTGTGTCCACAGGCCCTGCCAACTTGATGTTCGCCTGCGGCCCGCGATCGTGTCACGGACAGGGGCGGATCCAGGGGGGGCAACAGGGCAACTGCTCCCCCGCGAAAATAACGAGCGGGTGAGCGAGCGAACGGGCAGGCCGGTGAGGGAGCAATCATGCCGGTCAGGCTCGTGAGCAGGCTAGCGTGTGACCAAGCGAGCAGGCAGGTGTTCTGTCAGGAAGCTGCTTCCCATCTGAATATGCAACTAAAGTGATGTTGCGTCCATCTTGGTACACCCGCACTTGTCCACAGTAAATCAAGACTTAGAAGTCGGCAAGCGGATATCTTTATACACCCACCAGAGTCTTGTTTTTCACCGTTATTTTTAACAGTAAACCCAACTTATATTTCACTATATAAGCCGAGTTTACTGTTAATAATAACTGTGAAAAGCAAGACTCCGGGTGGGTGTATAAAGATGTCCGCTTGCCGACTTCTAACTCTAGGTATACTGTGGACAAGTGTGGGTGTACCAAGATGGCCGCAATGCAACATCACTTTGGTTGCATATTCTGATGGGTAGCAGCTTTCTGACATCATCTCTCACCGCCCGCCCTCCCCCTGGGACACAGCCACTGGCAAGTGACAATTCACATCTGGTGGCAGGGGATGTTGCAAGTCACATGGCAAGTGAGAATCCGCATCTCATGGCAGGCAACGGTAGCAAGTAACACGCTCAGTGCTCCCAATGATTCTGCATTATAGAGTTGAACTATTACATTTTATATTACAATGTAATAATACAAATGGTGCGATTCAATCATCCTGACACTGTATCAACCATGGCGCCGTGATAATGGAAGCGCCAACACCAACCATTGCCCCGACAAATTGCCCGCAAAATTTTCTGGCAGTGCACCTCCCGAGACTAGACTCTGTATCCGCCCTGGTCACGGAGAGGCAGAATGGGGGGGGGGGGTGCCTGTGTAAACAAGGCATCTCCCTGTTCTGCCTAGTGACAGGACACTGTCATCGGGAGCAGTAATCAGTGTCGTGTCACTACAAGCCCAGCCCCCACACAGTTAGAATCACTCCCTAACCCCTTCCTCGCCCCTTGTGGTTAACACCTTCCCTGCCCATGTCATTTACACAGTAATCAGTGCATTTTTATAGCACTGATCGATGCATAAATGACAATGGTTCCTAAAATGGCATCAAAAGTGTCCAATGTGTCCGCCATAATTCAGCAGTCATGATAAAAATCGCAGATTGCCGCCATAGCTAGTAAGAACAAAATTAATAATAAAAATGCCATAAAACTAACCCCAATATTGTAGACACTTTTGCGCAAACCAATCAATGTAAGCTTATTGCGATAATTTTTTTACCAAAAATATGTACAAAAATACATATCGGCCTAAACTGAGGAAAAAAATTGTTTTTTTATATATTTTTGGGGATATTTATTAAAGCCAAAAGTAAAAAATATTTCTTTTTTTTTTTTAAATTGTTGCTCTTTTTTTGTTTATAGCGCACAAAATAAAAATAGCAGAGGTGATCAAATGCCACCAAAAGAAAGCTCTATTTGTGCGGAAAAAAGGACGTCAATTTTGTTTGGGTGCAACGTCGCATGACCATGCAATTGTCAGTTAAAGTGGTGCAGTGCTGAATTGCAAAAAATTGGGCAGCCAAATCCTCCGGGGCTGAAGTGGTTAATCTAACAGATCATAAGCTAAATTGATAAAATATATTAAAACATATGATAAAAACAATTTTTGATCACGTTTTGTTTTTGGGTGCATAGTTGTAGGTTGAGCAGAAATGCATAATATATAATACCTTTATCTAAATTTTAACTTTAGTTTAAAGTCACATTTTAATATTACCTTCTCCTTATTTTTCATTCAGCTTCATTTATGCATAGATCCAAGATATATATAAAAAAAGTGTTATTTTATACCCCTGAATAAAAATGTGAATAAGATGTTTAAAATTATGTCTGAGTTTGTTTGAAATAAATATCAGATTATATAACATTTTGAAACTTTTTTTTTTCTTTTAACTTTTTTTTCAGAGCCTAAATGCAATGAACCAGAGATTAAAAAGAATCTCGATCACTCTTTGAGCCTATTTATTGCACTTGGATGTTTTGCATTATACAGTATTATAATCACTACGGCTTTTCTATATATTGTGGTAAGACAAACATACTTTCTTTTATCCAAGGGTTACTTTTTTTTTATTTTGACAATTATTTTATTTCTGTTGGGGGCATGGAAGGTTTTAAAAGATTTTACCTCTCCCTGGTCTCAACAAGGTTGACAACTAGCATGCTAGATAACTTATTGACAGTCTAACTTTGTACCACGAGGTGGCCGTATTCCACCTCTAATAATGCTGCCCACGGCAATTCTATACTTTCCCCACTAGATAGCAGCACTAGTAGAGTATAAATACTGCAAATCTATTTCTGTATTACTTGCTTGAAAAAGGCGCGTGCATTCCTCCAACCACCAGGGTGCACTCGCTTGGAAATGCGTTGCAAACACATCTGTGATGCCATCACTGCTAGCTCTGTGATTCAGAGAGCATTCCACTCCTCTCTCTTGGCTTTCCTCCTACACACCATCATCTTGTCGGCCAGGACAAGCCAGGACAAACTGTCAGAGCGCCCAGGAAGGCTCTTCATGTGGACAAGTGCCACAGATGCATCACCCGGACCATACATTTAAGATGTGCCTGTCACTGAGTAATTAAAAGTGATTTGTAACAGTCAATACTCAGAGGTGCCTGCATTCTTTTATTTTCTTACATATCCTAAATATTGCTTCTGCTTCCCTGCCTAAGGCTGGCCCTGAAATATTAGACTTCCTTTACTCACTAGACATGTGCACACTGAAATATTTTTTTTCGGAATTTTGTTTTCTTCCGAAAAATACATTTATTTAGTTACTCCCGAAATCCATGTTCATTTATTTTGTTTCATTAAAAAATGCATTCGTCCGAAATTCCAAATTAATTAAGGTCGAATCTGTCATTGAAGGCTTATGGTGTCTGTCGAATGATCTAAGAAGATTCCACAGAGCAGCTAAACTGTACAACGCCGCAATCGTACATTTCTGGTCGAATGTTCCGCCTACAAGCTATAGAAGAATTCTAAGGATATATGACACTAGTAATAATTATATTTATAACTTATTATTACTAGTTAACCAACATTCAAATTCTTTTATAGCCTATGGGCCGAGCATTTGACCGAAAATGTACGATTGCGGCGTCGTACAGTTTAGCTGCTTGTTGAATCTTCTTAGAAGTTTCGACAGACACCATAGGCCTTCAATGACAGATTCTACGTTTGTATGTTTTCCACTGCTTCCTCGAATCTTCGTCGTTCATGTCGAATGGTCTACCCCAACACTGTCTCTATAATATCGAATCTTTTCTCTCCACGTTAAATCTTTCCTCTTTATGGAGAATAATCTTGGACTAATAGAGTTAAGGTTAGGCACATTCGACCACAGGTTCGATAGACACAGATCGCTATTGTCAGCGTCATGTCGAACCTCCTATCTATATCAAACTGTTGCAGCAACGAAAACAAAAACAAAGCATTTTTTTTACGTCGGATCTTTCGTATTTCGGATTCTGTGTGTTTGTTTTAGCTTGTTAAAACGATAACGAAAATACCCGAAATTCGGACGAAAATGCATGCACATGTCTATTACTCACCCCTCTCTTGTTTGCCACAGTGCACAGCTGTGGAACTACAAGGACTACTCAGACTTTTTTTTTTTTTTTTATGTAGCAGGATCTACCATAGTTTTTTCACTACATATGTATGTCTGTTTCCATTTCACATCTTCCTGGGTCAATTTCCCATTTATTGAACTGAGGTGATATTGCTGTTTTTCTGTCCAGTGAGCAAGCTGGAGACAGAGAGGTGGCACAGGAAGATGTTTGGCTGAACCAGAAAAAGGATTTGCCTAATCGGGAACTATGTGCGTGACCTGTCTCACAGTGCAGTGTGGATAGTGTGTGTAAATCATAAGACTATCTTTACCAAAAGCACATACATGGCAGGAGTAGCACAATAAATATCAAAAGGCATATCTTCATTATTTTATTGAAAGTATATGGAAATAAGCTGAAGACCCCACCACCTTTTCATTTCATGACTTGAGAAGCCACAAGGTAACTCAATTAAAGTGTTACTAAACCCAGTAATATGAAAATAGTTCACCTGCCCCCCCACAGTGCCCACTGCTTAAAAAATCTTCTTTTTACATTAAAATATTGCCACTATATACCTTTTTGGATGATCTGTATACCACAGTCAGTGATAAACTGCACAGTTTCTCCAGTGCTGAGAGTTCAGGAAGGAGGAGATTTCCACTTTAGCCTGTATACACGCCCATATGTGTGATGCCAATGTCATGTGACCTGGCTATCTCTGAGAACAAGTAAAGCCCTGTACACACGATCGGTCCATCCGATGAAAACGGTCTGATGGACCGTTTTCATTGGTTAACCGATGAAGCTGACTGATGGTCAGTCGTGCTTACACACCATCGGTTAAAAAAAACTATCGGGTCAGAACGCGGTGACGTAAAACACAACGACGTGCTGAAAAAAACGAAGCTCGATGCTTCCAAGCATGCGTCGACTTGATTCTGAGCATGCGCGGATTTTTAACCGATGGACGTGCCTACAAACGATCGTTGTTTTTCTATCGGTTAGTATCCATCGGTTAAATTTAAAACAAGATTGCTTTTTTTTAACCTATGGATAAATAACCGATGGGGCCCACACATGATTGGTTTGGACCGATGAAAACAGTCCATCAGACGGTTTTCATCGGTTTACGTGGCCTAACTGTTCTCTCCAGCATAAAATGCACAACTGAGCATGTGCAGCTGGCCTTCCCCAGATAGACAGTGCAGGAGGGGGAGGATCTGTGCACACAGGATAAAACAGCCTTTTTACACAATGCAGAGGATTAACCCCTTAAGTTCCACAGTGAGTATAACAAGCATGCTATGCTGCATATACAGGTTTTACTGTTGTGGGTTTAGTAACAGAACAATTTCCACACATCAGATGAACATAACAAATTTAACCACAGATACATTCAGTGTCACCTAATTTACCAACTAAAAGTTTGAGTTTGACAGGCAAATCGGAAAGTGTGTGTATTTAACGGTGTATTAAGTTGCTTGAGGTTTTACTTTAAAGTGTATCTAAACCCCCCAAAAATAAATTTATTGCGGCTTATCAGTCCTTATGGTAGTTGAATTCGTTTTCTCTTCTGTTTTTTTCCCTTTTACTTTGACCTGTGATTCTGCCAGTAACACACTTCCTGTCCCAATGTGACAAGGGTCACTTACAGTACGAGGTTCTAAACTACAGGTCATGGGGCTCCCACAACATTTTGATGGGGCCCCCAGTGACCTTTTTGTGGCACCTGGCAGTGTCAATAACAAAATACTGATTATTGGAGGGGGATTGGGAAGTTGGGACTTTAAATGAAGCCATGACTGGGTAAAGTCATGCGCCTCCATCCCTGTCATATTGACGATGGGAGCAAAGTTGCAAAACAGCAAGATTTCAAAAACAAAATACTGTAATTAGTTCTTATATAAATGTAGCACTACCCCTAGAGGAGCTGCTGAGTATTTTTGGGTGGCACGTTACCTCTATCTTCTTGCTGTCCAGGGTGAAGTGAGAGTCTGAAGAATTTCAATGTCCACACAATGCAATTATTTTTCTGGGATTTATTTGTAGAACTTCAATAGAAAGAAGTGGAAAGTGGTGGGAAGGGTAGGTAGGTTCAAGTGTATAGTTACAAATAGGAAACACTCCTGCTTCCAGCAAACAGTTCTCATCGTCACTCCAGAGTGGGTATTGCTCACCCAGATAGGTCCCTCTCACTGGCCTAGCAGCCGGGATGGCGCACAAAGTAAAGTACAGTCTCTGCTACAGACCTTCCTTTATGAGGAGACACTTTTGGTCCAGAATCCCCTGCCACAGGATTCAGCACCCGGATCTCTCCAGCTTAACTCTGATAGAACTTTAGGCCCGACAGGCGACACAGTCAAGCCTCTCAGTGTATGTTGCATCCTTCGATGAAGTTTCCAGGCCTTCTCCCAAGGTACCAGCCTCTTGCATGGCCCCCTCCAGGATAGGTCCTCCCCTGGCACCCCCCAGCATGCACAGCGAGGCGACCACCCCCACTGATTCGCTGCCGAGGGGGACACCCAATACACCCTGACTTTTCTGCTGCCACCCTTGGCCTGGGGTGGTAATGACACCCCCAGGCGAGCAATGGTGGAACTCTCAGCACAGCCATGGCTGGAACAGAGGCTAAATTGCCCATAATCAAACTAGTCTGAGCCAAATAACAGATCAGACCGCCACTAAATTTACAGCAGCGCCTGTTCAACAGGAGCAGGGCGCTACACAAAGTATGCCTAAATCAAGGACAGGGAGTAGGAAAGCTGTCAATATAGTCAGTAGTACAGTACATTACTGGAGACCAGTTTTGTGGATATAATTTGTCAAGGAAGAAGCGGGGATCAGTGCAGGGTATTAACCTTCATTTTAACCAAATAACTACCCTGTCCTCAATAACTCACAATTTTTTTTAGGTAAAAAGGTTAGTTATTAAATCGAGGCCCTCCCACACACGTGGGGATGATTTACTAAAACTGAACAGTGCAAAATCTGATGCAGCATACAGTTTTTTTTCTTGTCAAAGCTTAATTGAACAAGCTGAAGTTAGAAGCTGATTGGCTACCATGCACAGCTGCACCAGTTTTTATACTCTCCAATTTTTGGAAATAAACCTCACTGCCTCAGAAAGACGTGGTCTAGTAGCAATATTTATTAATGTTATAGTAGCAATAATAATAATCATCCAGGTATTATATGATTACATAAGTAGTACTCTGGCACACAATTACATCAAAACCCTAATAAAAATGTCTTACAGAACTACAAACCTCAGCTGTCTTATCAGGTTTACGCTGAGGTTCCAGACACTATTTTTTTTTTTTTTTTTTACAGTCTCAAAAGACTAATTAGTCATACAGCAATCATTTCAGTGTGGCTGAGATGTAGCAGAAGATCTAAGGGAAATAAATATTTCCTGCTCAGACAACTAAACACTGGTGCTTATTGCATAGAAAAGTCAGAGGGATCTGTGTCTAGTAACAATTCTGGAGACTCTTTCTGTGCATCTGAAGTCAGCGCTACTAGACTGGAGACTTTACAGTTTATTTTGCCTCAACATCCTTTCTAATCGGGCCTTAGGCCTCGTACACACGACCGAGAAACTCGACAGAATCCATCAAGAAACTTGGTGGGAGAGCTTTTTTGCCGAGGAAACCGGTTGTGTGTACGTTTTTCATTGAGGAAACTGTCGAGGAACTCAACGAGAAAAAGTTCTCTTTTTCCTCGACGGGAGTCTCAATTTCCTCGTCGGGCTGGTTTTCGACAAGAAACTCGAGCGTGTGTATGCTAAGAAACCCGCGAATGCTCAGAATAAAGTATGAGACGGGAGTAAAAGTAGCATTTGTAATGGAGATAACACATTTTTCACGCTGTAAAAGATTGAAAAGTGCAAATTGTCTCCGACCAAACTTTTACTTAACACGCAGTAACATGAGATTAGCAAAAGCAGCCCCCAGGGTTGTGCCAGTGGAATCGAACTTCCCCTGCCATTGTATGTGTTGTACGTCACCGCGTTTGAGAACGAGGAGATTTTGTCTTGACAGTGTGTACGCAAAGCAAGCTTGTCGAGTTCCTCGACAAGCCTAACAAGGAACTAGTCGAGGAAAGCGATGTGTCTCGCCCCGACGAGTTTCTCGGTCGTGTGTACGAGGCCTTACTCTACCTCAGGCCCCGTGGCTTTTGTTATGCTAGTAAACTGGACAGGAAGTGTGTTAGAACTACAGAACACCTTTCCCTTCTCCTCATCTCTTCATTATTGTTGTTTCTATACCTGTTATAATACTAACTCTAATGAAAAACTTGAAATCAAAACTTTATTTTACAGAGAAAAGGAAGAAGAACCAGAATTCAACAGAGTGAATATATTAATGTTGTGCCACGACGACCGCGACCTCATTTGTCTTGTGTAGCATACGCTACCACTCCTGCTATCTGTCATTCTCGCTGACTGCTACCTAAGCTGTTCCATCTGAGGGCATTTACATGGACTGTTACCTCAACAAAACAACAAGATACCTCTTTTCAACCTGGGTATCCAGTTGATTCTGTAGATTTGGTTACATTCTGATCATCAAATTCATCATATTTGCATTAATCATTGAAAATATTTCTTCTTTTTTATATTTCTTAGATTTTCCTCAAAGCTAAGCAGTAGTAATTGTACAGTAATTAAAGATGTTTTTTGTAAACTTTGTAAAAATACAGTAGCAGAAGGAATGCATTTTTTCACATTACACCAGTGAAATACTGCAGTAAATATTATACAAAATTAAATAAATTAAAAGAATTAACAAACATACATTATGTATGTAAAAAGCCATACTAATATTAATTATTAATGTGATGCTGTCACTAAGATAAATGTATCAAATTAACTGTTCCCTGCAAAGAAGATATTTAGGTGGTTGATTTACTAAAGGAAAATAGACTGTGCACTTTGCAAAGTGTAGTTGCACTCTGCAAGTGCAGTTGCTCCAGAGCTTAGTAAATAAACAGAAGCTCTGCTGACTTCCATCATTCCAATCATGTGCAAGCAAAAATGCTGTTTTTTTTTTTTTACATTCTTGAACGTGATTGGGTACCTCATTTACTAAGCTCTGGGGCAACTGCACTTACAGAGGGCAACTTCACTTTGCAAAGTGCACAGTCTATTTGTCTTTAGTAAATCAACTCCTTAGTACTTACCTCTCCTGCTGCCTGCACATCTTCTGTAGTCAAGTGAAACTGTCAGCTTGAGAATTATCAGAATCCAACACTTCTGAAAGTTTCAGATTCTTGGTGTCTCGCTTCTGAAAGAGTTCTGATGGTTCTTCAGCTAGTGGTTTTCTTGACTATACTTATTTCAGTCTCCTTCAATCCCTTGCACAGCAGCCCTCAGACTGGTAAAGCATGGGTCAACACTCTAAGGCAATTAGACTCTTTTACACACTTCTGTGAGCCTAGTAAATATACTTATAAGAAGAAAGATCATAGAAAGGAAATTCCTGCTGCTGCTTTGTTAACCAGTTTCATATTAGGGAAAGTCCTGGACCTGGCTTTAACCACTTCCCTACCGCCCATAGACATATGACGTCCACTCAATCAGTTCATATGACATCTTGGGCTTCCTGGCCGTCTAGGGGGCGCACTAGCGAGTCTCCGGCATTGCGTGGGACCCAGTGCGCGTGCCCGGCAGCCACGAAGTCCGCCGGGCACCAACGATTGCCCGAAATCACGGCAGGACTGTGGATCTGTGTGTGTAAACACACAGATCCACGGTCCTGTCAGGTGAGGAGACCGATGTGTGTTCCCAGTACAGAGGAACACACATCGGTCTCCTCCCCTTGTGAGTTCCCTTCCCCTACAGTTAGAATCACACATTAGGGAACATATTTAACTCCTTCACCTAGTGTTAACCCCTTTCCTGCCAGTCACATTTATACAGTAATCAGTGCAGTTTTATAGCACTAATCCAGTGGTCTCAAAGTACCGGCCCGCGGGCCATTTGCGGCCCGCGGACCAGTTATAAATGGCCCCCAGGCAGGGCAGAAGTGGGGGAGCAAAAAAAAAAAAAAAAAAAAATTTTTTTTTTTTTTTTTTTGTGAGCTGGCGCTATTTGGTGGTGAGCCGTTGGTATTACAAGTTATTACCACCAGATGTGAGCTGGCGCCATCTGGTGGTGGACGTTGGTATTACAAGTTAAGCATTAAAAGTTAAACAGCAATTCTAATGTCATTTTACACTATTTTCACTGCCATCTTCTTCCCTCTAATTAGAACCCCCAAACATTATATATATTTTTTATCCTAACACCTTAGAGAATAAAATGGCGATCGTTGCAATACTTTCTGTTACGCCGTATTTGCGCAGCGGTCTTACAAGCGTACTTTTTTTGGAAAAAATTACACTTTTTTTAATTAAAAAATAAGACAACAGTAAAGTTATCCCCATTTTTCTAAATATTATGAAAGATAATGTTACGCCGAGTAAATTCATACCCAACATGTCACGCTTCAAAATTGCGCCCGCTTGTGGAATGCCGACAAACTTTTTTACCCTTTAAAATCTTCATAGGCGATGTTTAAAAAAATCTACAGGTTGCATGTTTTGAGATACAGAGGAGGTCTAGAGCTAGGATTATTGCTCTCGCTCTACCAATCGCGGCGATACCTCACATGTGTGGTTTGAACACTGTTTACATATGCGGGCGCTGCTCGCGTATGTGTTCGCTTCTGCGCGCAAGCTCGTCGGGACGGGGTGCGTTTTCTGGCTCCTAACTTTTTTAGCTGGCTCCTAGATTACAAGCAAATTTGTCAAACCCTGACTTACACCAGTGCAGGTGGTAATAATGCGCTCGCTGACACCAGTGCTGGGGGGTTAATAATGTGCTCGCTGACACCAGTACTGTTGTTTTTGAAGTTTGAAAGTTTGCATGCGGCCCCCCATGGCATATGAAAACTTGTCTTGTGGCCCTCAGGTAATTTGAGTTTGAGACCCCTGCACTAATCGCTGTATAAATGTGAATGGTCCCAAAAATGTGTCAAAAGTTTCCGATATGTCCGTTGCAATGTCATGATCACAATAAAAATCACAGATTGCCGACATTACTAGTAAAATAAATTTAAATAAATAAAAATGCAATAAAACTATCCCCTATTTTGTAGACACTATAACTGTTTCACAAACCAATCAATATACGCTTATTGCGATTTTTTTTACCAAAAAAATGTAGAAGAATACATATCGGCCTAATCTGAGGAAAACTATTTTTTTTATCGATTTTTTGGGGGATATTTATTATAGAAAAAAGTAAAAAATATTGATTTTTTTTCAAAATTGCCGCTCTATTTTTGTTTATAGCGCAAAAAAATGAAAACTGTAGAGGTGATCAAATACCACCAGTTAAAGCAACGCAGTGCCGAATCGCAAAAAAGTGCTCTGGTAAGGAAGGGGGTAAATTCTTCCATGGCTGAAGTGGTTAAAGCCTAATTGGAGAGTAGTCTCAAGTGATCTGAGCAGAATGCCAAGGAAAAGAGTTAACAGTGTATGTATTTAAACTGTGAAATTTGACACAAATGATGTTCAAATCCAACTAGAACCCTTTTTTTAGTTTAGAATAGTTTCTTGAAAAAAGTTTGATCCTCTTTAAGTTTTTATTGCTGTCTGTATCTCTACTGGGGAGGTTTCCCTTCACTTTCTGTACTGGTGACGGGATTGCAGAAAAGATATGAATTGATGGAGGAAATCTCCACAATGGGAATATGGGGTTAAAATCTCTATCATTTGTTTCACTGCTGTCTGTTTTTTCTTCACTTGTTCATATTGTTTTAACAGAAAAAATAAATAAAGATTATGCTGTTATTTGAAAATGTTATAGTTAATTTCTCAAAACATCCATTTGTTAACATTTCTTATCTAGCTGTTTTCTAAAATCACATCTACATTGTTTCCAATTCTCACCCTGAAGTAATAAATTTACCAATGTATGATGTTCAGTATGTGTTTGCCTTTTTCTGCTGCCCAGAGATTATTTGGGTATTTTTAAGATACTGTATATATACATATGGAGTTGCTTGCTAATAGATTATTCTATCATTGGCAAAATAAATATACAAAATACTGGCGGAAATACAGTGTCAAAGTAAATTCTGTATTGCATATGTGTAAAATGTTGCATAAAAAAAGTGACGTTTAACCCCTTCCTTACCAAGTCATTGTAAAATGACGTCGACAGGAACCCTCCCTCCCACTGGGTGGACGTCATATGACTTCCTGGGCGGCTAGGGGGTGCGCCTTGTGAGACTTGGTGCGCGTGGCCAGCGGCCGCATTGTCCGGTGGGCACCCATGGTTGCCTGTGATCACAGCAGGACCGTGTATTTGTGTGTGTAAACACACAGGGGTAGATTCACGTATGGGCGCCTAAAATTAGGACGGCCTAGCCTACTCTTTTTAGGCTACACCGCCTTAAATTATTTAGGTTAAAAGTGATTCTCAAACCACTTACCTTCAAATTTTAGGCGGCGTAGCCTAAAACGAGCGGGCGTAAGCGCACCTAATTCAAATGACTGGGAGGGGGGCGTGTATTATTGAAATGAGGCTTGACCTCACGTTTTTTTAAGTTTTTTACACTGCGAATGCGCCGGGCGACTACATTTCCCAGTGCGCATTGCGGCTAAGTAGGCCGTACGGGCCTATTGATTTCGACGCGTACGAAAAAACAACGTAAATCCCGATTCGCGGACGACTTGCGCAAACGACGTAAAAAAATTGAATCTCGCGGCGGGAACGGCGCCCATACTTAACAATGTTATTCCACCTCATAGGTGGAATAACTTTAGGCGGCCTATCGCGTGCGGAAACGATGTAACTCGACGGTGTAGGCCCGGCGTACGCTTGTAAATCGTCGGGAATTGGCGTAGCCCCTTATTTACATAATCTAGGCCGGCCGCAATGGCAGCGCCATCTAGCGGGCAAAAGAAACATTGCAGCCTAAGATAGAATGGCGCAAGCCAGCCTATCTTAGGTATGTTTAAGTGTATCTCTGTTAGAGAATACACTTAAACATAGGCCGGCTTAGATTCAGAGTTAGGTCGGCTTATCTGTAGATAAGCCGGCCTAACTCTTTGTGAATCTACCTATAAGTTCTTACAGTAGCCTTCATCCACCAAAGCTATAAGCTCTGTCTTAAACTTAAAAGTGGGATTGCCCCTAAGTGGAATGTATGTCTCCTGGTCGGATAGTAGTCTTAACATGTCTGTTTTATAGGCTTCACTATCAAGAATCACAATCCCTCCACCTTTGTCGGCGAGGCGCACCACAATATCATTACGCTTTTTCAAGCAATCAATCAATACCATTATGATTTATTTAAAGGGGTAGAGATGTATTTTTTATCATTTAATATATGATATTTAATGTTTAAAATGTTATGTCACCACAAGATGGTGAATATATTTAGGACTACAGTTATTTAAAAGGGGTATTAAGTCCTTGTTATCAGGGGCATCGTTAGGGCGGGGCTTGGTGGGCTGGAGCCCCGAATGGTACCCCGAAAAGCCCCGAGTCTCGGCCGTTTAATTTAACATTATTAGCCCCGAATCGGCGGGTCCCCGTAAAATTAGTCAAGTGCAGTCATTCAAGCTCACTGTCTGTGCCGTGCGAGTGCGACGCATGCACGCTATTCCCAGGATTGGCCAGTGAGATGTCCATCATAGGCGCGCTGTGCTGTTATGATGGACATCACAGTGGACAAATCCGCAGCCGGGACGTGACGTGTCTTGTTTACATTGGCCGGACCCTTCAAATGGGAAAAGCGCGCAAAGCGTGACTTCCCTGACGGCGCAGCTGACAGACTGGAGTCTGTGTGTGACCGAGGAGAAGGCGCCGGACCATGGCGCCGGCGTGGAGAACGGCTGGGCCAGTCGACGGCTAGAGCAGCCAGCCAGCGTGAGTGACTCCAGGGGGAGAGCCGGCCCGGGAGGACACCCCACCCGCCCCGGACAACTTAGGAAGCAGGCCGCCGGCGTCAGTCATTTTCAGCTGCTAGTCCAACTCAAAGTAAGCCCTATTTACCATCTCTGCGACGAAGATGTATTTAATATTCTTAATATGTTTTTTTTTTTATGATTGTCACTGTCAGGTATACTTCCCAAACATAATTTGTGGAAGGAACCCTTTAGCCTTTGGCTCGAGGTTACTGTGGGCCCGAGGCTAGGACAGAACAGGTCAGTGTAAGTGTTGGACAGGTCAGTGTATGTGTTGGACAGAACAGTGTAAGTGTTGGACAGAACAGTGTAAGTGTTGGACAGAACAGTGTAAGTGTTGGACAGGACAGTGTTAGTGTTGGACAGGACAGTGTTAGTGTTGGACAGGTCAGTGTTAGTGTTGGACAGGTCAGTGTGTGTTGGACAGGTCAGTGTTGGACAGGTAAGTGTTGGACAGGTCAGTGTGTGTTGGACAGGTCAGTGTGTGTTGGACAGGTCAGTGTGTGTTGGACAGGTCAGTGTGTGTTGGACAGGTCAGTGTGTGTTGGACAGGTCAGTGTTAGTAGGACAGGTCAGTGTTAGTAGGACAGGTCAGTGTTAGTAGGACAGGTCAGTGTTAGTAGGACAGGTCAGTGTTGGACAGGTCAGTGTTGGACAGGTCAGTGTATGTAGGACAGGTCAGGTCAGTGTATGTAGGACAGGTCAGTGTTGGACAGGTCAGTGTATGTAGGACAGGTCAGTGTATGTAGGACAGGTCAGTGTATGTATGACAGGTCAGTGTATGTAGGACAGGTCAGTGTATGTATGACAGGTCAGTGTATGTAGGACAGGTCAGTGTATGTAGGACAGGTCAGTGTATGTAGGACAGGTCAGTGTATGTAGGACAGGTCAGTGTATGTAGGACAGGTCAGTGTATGTAGGACAGGTCAGTGTATGTTGGACAGGTCAGTGTATGTTGGACAGGTCAGTGTATGTTGGACAGGTCAGTGTATGTTGGACAGGTCAGTGTTGGACAGGTCAGTGTTGGACAGGTCAGTGTTGGACAGGTCAGTGTTGGACAGGTCAGTGTATGTAGGACAGGACAGGTCAGTGTATGTAGGACAGGTCAGTGTATGTAGGACAGGTCAGTGTTGGACAGGTCAGTGTATGTAGGACAGGTCAGTGTATGTAGGACAGGTCAGTGTATGTAGGACAGGTCAGTGTATGTAGGACAGGACAGGTCAGTGTATGTAGGACAGGACAGGTCAGTGTAGGTCAGGACAGGTCAGTGTATGTAGGTCAGGACAGGTCAGTGTATGTAGGTCAGGACAGGTCAGTGTATGTAGGTCAGGACAGGTCAGTGTATGTAGGTCAGGACAGGTCAGTGTATGTAGGTCAGGACAGGTCAGTGTATGTAGGTCAGGACAGGTCAGTGTATGTAGGTCAGGACAGGTCAGTGTGTGTATGTAGGTCAGGACAGGTCAGTGTGTGTATGTAGGTCAGGACAGGTCAGTGTGTGTATGTAGGACAGGTCAGTGTGTGTATGTAGGACAGGACAGGTCAGTGTGTGTATGTAGGTCAGGACAGGTCAGTGTGTGTATGTAGGTCAGGACAGGTCAGTGTGTGTATGTAGGACAGGTCAGTGTGTGTATGTAGGACAGGTCAGTGTGTGTATGTAGGACAGGACAGTGTGTGTATGTAGGACAGGACAGGCCAGTGTGTGTATGTAGGACAGGACAGGTCAGTGTGTGTATGTAGGACAGGACAGGTCAGTGTGTGTATGTAGGACAGGACAGGTCAGTGTGTGTATGTAGGTCAGGACAGGTCAGTGTGTGTATGTAGGACAGGTCAGTGTGTGTATGTAGGACAGGACAGTGTGTGTATGTAGGACAGGACAGGCCAGTGTGTGTATGTAGGACAGGTCAGTGTGTGTATGTAGGACAGGACAGGTCAGTGTGTGTATGTAGGACAGGACAGGTCAGTGTGTGTATGTAGGACAGGACAGGTCAGTGTATGTGGGACAGGTCAGGCGTCAGAAACAACCCTGAAAGACATGCTAGTGTGCCTAAGAGCTTCCTTGCATGCTGATCTCATGGAGTGTGTAACTGACATTCATACACACACACACGTCAGTGTGTGTACTGACACACGCGCGCATAGGTCAGGTGAGTCGCACCGCGCCCCCCCCCCCCCCCGGTTCCGGCTTCGGGCTGAAGCCCCTGGTCTTTTTGCTACCTAGCAACGCCCCTGCTTGTTATTCATACAATTATTAGATTACTGTATGTCTAATTTGTATTGAGGTCTATGTTTTCCTTGGATTGAAACCATATGGTTGTTACTTCTGTTACTTAGAGCCGCAGCGTTCATCTAGCTATGCCCGTGATGACGCATAGGTAGAGGTTGGAGACATGTAACGCGGCCATATGCTGTATTCAGCGTAATACGTGATTACACCACCACCTAGTGAAATAGCCACTCATCAGCTGTAGATATGTATGCGCCTCTGGTTCATTAATTGGATAACCACTCCATTCAATCCATCAATCTGCAACCTTCCCAGGCAATATGGTCTCTCTTGCTCTATTAGTTCTCAAAAAGGATAGATAGCCATCATGGTGTAGTATTTATCTACTCTTTAGTAAAAAGGTTTAAAAAAAACTATTTCACTCACATTTAAATGTGCCCCAAGCTGATCCAGCCGTGTAAATGGGTACAGTGTCAGCGTGTATATCCCTGTACTTCACTCTATCGGCGTGCGTTCCGAGCCTCACTCTCGTGTAGCAGGAAATGAGGCAAATTTTTCCCAGCACCTTTCACTAGGTGGTGGTGTAGTCATGTATTACAGTGAATTTAGAAGCACTGAACCATGAACAAGGAATGAGAGCATGGGAATGTGCT
Organism: Rana temporaria; assembly: GCF_905171775.1. NCBI lineage: Eukaryota > Metazoa > Chordata > Amphibia > Anura > Ranidae > Rana > Rana temporaria. The sequence continues at coordinate 118,959,147 of NC_053494.1, forward strand.
GATCACTCACTGAGGCTATTCATTGTGACTTGTCACACATATTTTTTACAATTGCACTTTATTGATTGATGGATTTACTGATAAATTGAAGAAATTATTATATTATCAGCATTTGCACTTTTTTTTTTTTTAACTATACATTTTTATTATATCAAATAAGATAGTACAATCATACAGCAAAAGCATAAAGGACAGAGTTGCAGTACAAACAAAACAGCAATGATATAATAAGAACTGTAAAGGCCTTGCTTGTAGACATGGTACGGGCCTTGATGACCTAGACCAGCCTACCCCAACTGGGTTCTAACTGTAGGACTGGTAGGACATCACGATAAACAATGGTACAGCCTGTACTAAAGAAAGAGTAATAATATAAATAAATAAAGATAAAAGTAAAAATAAGCATAAACAATATAACCACTAAAAACTAATAGAATAGTCATTGCTCTACATCTGCATACTGCTTAATACTAAGCATAAATGTTTTCAAATAATCAAGTGAGAATTAAATATTGCAATCTTTTAAATAGGCGGAGGCTCTATGGTGGGTTAGCCATGTTTTCCATCTTCTCCTAAAAGAGGGGATTGTGTGGTTTTTGTAAGCTAGCATCAGCTCGAATTGTCCTTGGGTATTCAATCTATTTATGACCGTGGTAATATTAGGTGCTTCTGTGGATTTCCATAGTTTAGCAACAGTTAGTCTTGAGGCTATCAAGATATGGGTCACAACAGTTCTATAAATGGTGGGGTATAGCTCAAAGTCAATGCCCAGTAAAGCTGAGGCAGGTGTAAGCGCAAGAAGGTTACCTGTGAAGTCTGCTATGAAGGATGATATTGAGTTCCAAAAGCTTCTCAATGATTTGCAACTCCAAAGAGTGTGTAGGAGGTTCCCAGTTTGCTCTTTGCACCTCCAACAAATGTCAGACATTGTAGGGTACATTTTAGATAGCCTGTAGGGGGTTAAATACTATCTATTAGTAATTTTTTGGGCGTTATCCCAGTGTTCGATGCATTAAGATGCATTTTTAACTGTTTGGAACGATTTTTTCCATTGATCCCAAGAAAAGGATACGTTTAAGTTTTTCTCCCATTTTAACATATGAGTGTTTTTCTCAACTGGTTGGGATGAAAGTATGTCATAGAAGTATGAAATACCTTTTTTAACGTAATCCCTTTGTTGGGATAAAGAATCCCAGATTATTGATGGTATCTCTATCGTATTTTCCGGGTTGAAATCCCTCAAACCCTTCCCAGCTTGCACAAAGTGACATTTTTATAATTCAGGGGAAGGTTAACGTAAAGATAATGGGCTAGATTCAGATAGAAATGCCTATCTTTAGGCGGGCGTAGCGTATCTCATATATGCTACGCCGCCGTAACTTTGACAGACAAGTCCCATATTCAGAAAGAATTTGCGCCCGAAGTTACGGTGGTGTAGCTTATATGGGCCGGCGTAAGCCCGCCTAATTCAAAATAGGCTGGTAGGGGGCGTGTTGTATGCTAATTACTCGTGACCCCGCGTATTTGACGCTTCTAACGAACGGCGCATGCGCCGTCCGTGAAAGTATCCCAGTGCGCATGCTCCAACTTACGCCGCAAATAGTCAATGCTTTAGACGTGAACGTAACTTACGCACAGCCCTATTCGCGTACAACTTACGCAAACGACGTAAACGACGCAAAATTTGACGCTGTCCCGACGTCCATACTTAACATTGGCTACGCCTCATAGAGCAGGGGTAACTTTACGCCGGAAAAAGCCTTACGTAAACGACGTTAATAAATGATAAATTAATTGATCCAATTGTCTACTGACATTCGGATTTTACAGTAGTTAATAATTTCTGTAGGGAGGTATAATTTAGATTTTTTTTCTAAATGTCTAGATTTAGAAAGTATGGGGTAGATCCACAAAGAAAGTACGCCGGCGTATCTATTGATACACCGGCGTAATTTCAAAATTCCTGCGTCGTATCTTTGTTTTGAATCCTCAAAACAAGATACGACGGCATCTGGGTTAGATCCGACAGGCGTACGTCTTCGTACGCCTTTGGATCTTAGATGCAATTTTTCGACGTCCACTAGGTGGCGTTCCCATCGTAATCCGCGTAGAGTATGCAAATAAGCTATTTCCGACGATCCACGAATGTACGAGCAGCCGTCGCATTTTTTTACGTCGTTTCCGTTTGGCTTTTTCCGGCGTATAGTTAAAGCTGCTATCTGGTGGCGTACTCAATGTTAAGTATGGCCGTCGTTTCCGTGTATAATTTAAATTTTTTTACGTCGTTTGCGTAAGTCGTCCGTGAATGGGGCTGGACGCCATTTACGTACACGTCGAAAACAATGACGTCCTTGCGACGTCATTTGGAGCAATGCACCCCGGGAGTTTTGACATACGGGGCATGCGCAGTTCGTTCGGCACAGGGACGTGCTTCATTTAAATGAAACATGCCCCCTACCCACCCAATTTGAATTCCGCGCCCCTTACGCCGCGAGAGATACACTACGCCGCCGTAACTTACAGCGCAAATTCTTTCAGGATTCAAAGGAAAGAAAAGTAAGTTACAGCGGCGTAGCGTATCTCACATACGCTGCGCCCACGCAGATGTATGTGGAGCTGCCCCTATGTGTTTCCATGCAAATAGTGTGGCCTTAATACTTAGTAATTCCTGATATCTGGTAAGTTCATACCACCATGAGCTGTAATGAAAGTTAGAATAGAAAAGGTGACCCTTGTTTTTTTTTATTCCAAATAAACTGTCTAAGTTTAGTGTTTAGTTGCTTGAAGAATTTAGCAGGAATTGGGATATGTTTGCATTTTGAATGCAGCTATTTTCCTGACCCATGACAATTGAGTTTTCTGCATTTTCGATAGGTCACAACTAATTTGTTCTATGAGGGGAGGGAAGTTAACGACTCGCATTCGGCGCTCTATAAGTATTTATTCCAATCCAATCCAATCCAATCCAACGTCATAAGTTTTGGTTGGCTGTGGAGCATTTGCACTTTTTAATATCTGTTTATTACCAGGCACTTGTACTTTGTGGGTTCAATTATATATATATATATATATATATATATATATATATATATATATATATATATATATATATATATACACATATATATATATATACTGTATATATATATATATATATATATATATATATATATATATACACATGGTGTTACATTGATATACACATATATTATTTTGCAGTTGCACTTTGTTGAATGAGGGATTTATTGATAAATTTAGCAATTTATCATATGATATTGGCACTTTTATATCTGTCTCACACCTGGAACTGGCACTTTTGTTGGTTCAATTATTGCCATATTGATTTATATTTTTTTAGGCATTAGCACTGTATATTTATTTATATAAGTGCATCCATTCAGATATCTTTACATAAAAACACGGCTTTAGACACAGTAGTGTGCTGAGTTTGGGTAAACACACAAATTGACCAACTGAAACCCCTAGTGAAAACTTGGAGGTATCACTAGCTATCATGCCCCGTACACATGGTCGCTTTTTGTGATGAAAAAAAACGACGTTTTAAAAACGTCATTTAAAATGATAGTGTGTGGGCAAAACGACATTTTATGTCTTCAAAAAAACTACAAAAAAAACATTCGAACATGCTTGAATTTTTTATGTCGTTTTTCAAAACGTCGTTTTTTGTGTCATAAAAAATGACCGTGTGTGGGCAAAACGACGTTTAAAACAATATTTTTAAACCTGCGCATGCTCAGAAGCAAGTTAGGACGCGAGTTTGAATGGAACAGAGTGCCGTCGTACGTGCTGAACGTAACCGCGCTTTGCTAGAGCTTTTGGGAAAAATTATGGTATGTATGCTACATCGTTTTTGAAAATGAAGTTTGAAAAATGTCGTTTTTTTTTATCACATAAAACATCGTTTTTTTCTATCACAAAAAACGACCGTCTGTACGCGGCATTAGAAGCCTCCATAATAAACACACGTTCTTCATGGCAATAAACAGAATTGGTAAGAAACCTATTTTAATTCACTTCTAAGTTAGTCACTGCAATCATTGGGAACAGGAGAATTAATTTTGGGTTGTTCTTTGGTGGTAGGTAATAGTAACAGCAAGAAATACATTTAAACATATTTTTTTTTTACTATTTTGGGCCAAGTTTCCTTTGATAGTAAAAAAAAAAAAAAACCCAGGAGCCTCTCATTACTTTTTACCACTAAATGACAGTCCTGAAAATAAAGGTATAATCCACCTAGATACACAAAGTCATCACAATTTGTAAAATTTTACTAACACATGTCAAAGTTGCAAAATTGTGTTCAGGCAATAACATTTGTTTTCTCCTCAGACACAAAGAGGTTAAAAATAGCCTTCGGAGTCAGCTTGAAAAATTCTAGTATGCAATACAATTTTTCTTTAATGGTAAATGGTACACCCTAATGATGTAATCAGCATCCTGTTGTCACCAATTATTCAGCTTTTGATTCTGGAAGTCAAGGTTACAATGGTGTGACATCATTGCCAATAACATGTAGTGCTGATGGTAATGATGATATTTACAGCTGTGGCCAACCATTTTTTGAGAATGACACAAATATAAATTTTCACAAATCTGCTGCTTCAGTATTTTTAGATCTTTTTGTCAGATGTTACTATGGTATACTGAAGTATGATTACAAGCATTTCATAAGTGTCAAAGGCTTTTTTTGACAATTACATTACGTTTATGGAAAGAGTCGATATTTGCAGTGTTGACCCTCCTTTTTCAAGACCTCTGCAATTAGCCCTGGCATGCTGTCAATCAACTTCTGGGCCACATCCTGACTGATGGCAGCCCATTCTTGCATAATCAATGCTTGGAATTTGTCAGAATTATTTTTGTTTTTTTAGTTCACCCACCTCTTGTGGATTGACCACAAGTTCTCAATGGAATTAAATTGGTTGTTAAGCCACTACACTATAAATACCCTCTGTAAAAAAACATCATGTGCCCCAGTGTCTGTGTTATATAAAAAAAGATGCCAAACTGTAACTCTTATCAGAGCATCTCCCAGTGTTCACGTGACTCCTCGACTCTTTCCTCTCCCCAGCTGACAGCTACAGTGGGAGGGGCCGAGGACTCCCACTGACATCAGCTGGGGAGGAGGGGAGGAGGGGAGGAGAGAGAGCTGAGGAGTCACGTGAGCACCAGGAGAAGCTCTGATATAAAGTACAGAACAGCATCTTTTTTATATAACACAGACACTGGGGCACAGAATGTTATTTTACAGAGGGGATTGTATGTTTATAGTGTAGCTAGGATAGCAGCAGGAGGGGATGGCTGGGGAGTGGACAGATCTGACAGGCAGAGAGGGAAGTAGAGCAGAAAGGAAAGCTGCAGATGACGGAGGCACGTAAACTGACCATGGTACCAGGGCTCAGCAGCCATGATAAATGATGGTCAGTTTACATGGGGGAGGGCAGAACCAGGCAGGATCAGACAGTTTTTTTAGGTGATAGAAGGGGCCAAATTACACAGTACAAACACTGTGCTGTTATTCATGCTTTAAGGGAACAGGATCTTTTTTTTTTTAGGGTAACAAACGCTTTAAGGTCTGGGGAGTTTCCTAGTCAGGGACCCAAAATTTCGATGTTTTGTTCCCCAAGCCACTTAGTTATACCTTTTGCCTTATGACAAGGTACTCTATCATGCTGAACAAGGCATTGTTCCTCACCAAACTGTTCTTGGATGGTTGGGAGAAATTGTTCTCAGAGGATGTTTTTGTACCTTTCTTTATTTATGGTTGTGTTCTTAGGCAAAGTGAGCCCACTCCCTTGGCTGAGAAGCAACCCCACACATAAATGGTCTCAGAATGATTTACTGTTGGCATGACACAGGACTGCTGGTAGCATTCACCTTTTCTTCTCTGGGCAAGTTATTTTTCCGGATGCCCCAAACAATCGGAAAGGGGATTCATCAGAGAAAATTACTTTACCCCAGTCCTCAACAGTCCTATCCCTGTATCTTTTGCAGAATATCAGGCTGTTCCTTATGTTTTTCCTAGAGAAAAGCGGCTTCTTTGGTGACCTTTTTGACACCAGGCCATTCTCCAAAAGTCTTCTTCTCACTGTGTGTGCAGATGTACTCACACCTGGCTGCTGCCATTCCTCTGCACTGGTGGTCCCCCAATCCTGCAGCTGAATCAACTGTAGGAGACAGTCCTGACGCTTTTTTGACTTTCTTGGGTGACCTGAAGCCTTCTTCACCAATGCAGCAGTGGAAATGTTTTTTTATGGGATTAGGTTCATTTTCATGGCAAAGAGGGACTTTGCAATTAATCGCAATCCATCTGATCACCCTTTATAACATTCTGGAGTATAAGCACATAGCCATCATAAAAACTGAGGCAGAAAACTTTGTGAAAATGTATACTTGTATCATTCTAAGAACTTTTGGCCATGGCTGTATAGTCTGTGCTTAAGGGTAAACAATTGTGCTAGTTTGTCAAGACAATTTCAGTACCTGAAGAATAGAAAAAGTTTTGTACCTCTGTGAGCTATGCTTGCTCTAAAGATACTATCTGCTCACTGGTAATGCATGAGAACAGTGAGGCCCCATACACACCATAGAATCTATCCGCAGATAAATCCCATCAAATGGGTTTCTTCGGATAGATCCTATGGTGTGTACACGCCAACGGATATTTATCCGCAGAGAAATCTCCCCTGGGATGGATTTCCAGCAGATGGATATTTGCTGACATGCACAACAAATCCATCTGCTGGAATCCATTCCAACGGATGGATCCGCTCGTCTGTACAGACTTACCGGATCCATCCGTCTAAAGGGATTCCCCGCACGCGTCGTAATGATTTGACGCATGCGTGGAATTCCTTATATGACAGCGTCGCGCCCGTCGCCGCGTCATAATAGCGGCGACGGCGCGACACGTCATCGGCAGAGGATTTCAGCGCGGATTTCAATGCGATGGTGTGTACACGCCATCGCATAGAAATCCTCTGAAATCCTCGAGAGGATTTATCCGCGGATACGGTCCGCTGGACCGTATCTGCGGATAAATCCTCTCGTGTGTATGGGGCCTAATAGTTTACAATTATTTTTAGAATTATTATGTCCCCCCCCCCCCATCCATAGCATGTGAATAATTTAAAAACATGAAAACTAAAATGTGCTGTTTAGGTGCAGCACGTAGAGATTCAACTATTCTAGTTGTTCTAATGACCACTATCACAAGAACAACAACAAAAAGGTAAATTCTGATTTTTCTTAGTTCTCATCAGGACAGGAGGGGAGGTGACATTTTCAAAATGAGACTCCTGTTCTTGTCGCAAACTGAGAAAGTTTTTCTTAATTTTGTCTGAGCAACAAGTGGGAACGGAGCAAGTTAAAACAAACATGACAAAACTATGACATACAGTGCCTTTCAAAAGTATTCACCCCCACCCCCTTGGCTTTTTAACTATTTTGTTACATTACAGCCTTTAGTGTTTAATGTTTTTTTAATCTGAATAATATGTTATGGATCAGAACACAATAGTCTAAGTTGGTGAAGTAAAATTAGAAAATATATACATACAATTATTTTACAGAAATAAAAAATAATTGGCATGTGCATATGTATGCATCCCCTTATGTTATGAAGCCCATAAAAAGCTCTGGTGCAATTACCTTCAGGAGTCACATAATTAGTGAAATAATGTTCGCCTGTGTGCAATCTTAGTGTCACATGATCTGTCATTACATATACACACCTTTTTGAAAGGCCCCAGAGGCTGCAACACCTAAGCAAGAGGCACCACTAACCAAACGGAGACCAAGGAACTCTCCAAGCAAGTAAGGGACAATGTTGTTGAGAAGTGTCATGGACTTTGGAATGCTGAAGTGTAACTCCTTGAAATCTGTTACACAGTGGGGGGTCTTCTGCCCTGTCTTAAGGCTAACCCCCCCCCCCCCAGACGTCTCCAGGGTCTGGAGGAAAAACGGAAAATTGTATACTCACCTTTCCGTAATTTTCCTTTCCTGACGCATCTTCATGGCAGCACACACTGGGTTGTGACTCCGCCCCCACAACCTGACAGGATTGGTTAGCTATAAATTTGAAGGGGAGACGCCCCGCACCATTCTCTGTATATATCATCATAAAACAGCAGGGCGGGCATCTGTGTGCTGCCATGAAGATGCGTCAGGAAAGGAAAATTACGGAAAGGTGAGTATACAATTTTCCGTTTTCCTGACACATTCATGGCAGCACACACTGGGAAATAACTCGCCAGTCGGGAGGGTGCAAGAAAACAGTAATATTTATTCTCTATAGCGCTGAGGAATTGGCTCTAAGAACAGATCTGCCAAAGTCGACGGTAGCCAGGAGAGCAGAATCCACTCTGTAGTGAAAAATGAAGATGTGTTGGGAAGACCAAGTTGCTGCTCTGCCTATGGTTTCCGGTGAAGTCCCGCAATATGCTGCCCAAGAAGTGGCCACTGCCCCTGTCGAATGAGCCCTAATGCTCTTTAGGAGTCGTAAGTTGCTGGATGGAATAGGTCTCCCCGATAGCCCTAACAACCAAGAGGTAATAGTACGGGAGGTAGCTGGCTGAACTCGTCTGCTCCTGTGTGGGATAATTAAGAGAGAATCCGTCTTCCTGAGATATAGCTGTGAAGTAACTGGAGATGGTACACTTGACATCCTAGGCATGGGACTCGCCCCTCTCATTAGTAAAAGACAGAAGGACGATGTCCTGGTTATAATGAAGGGAGGAAGTTACCCATGGATAAAAATGGTCTTAGGGCTTCAGAACCACTCTGTCAGGGGAGAACACTAAATAGGGGTTCCGTAGCCATAAGTGCTTGCATCTCCGATGCCCTCTTAGCTGAGGTGATAGCAATACGGGAAGCCATCTTCAGAGCTAGGTTCCACGGTGAGACCAAGTTGAATGGAGAAAAGGGTGGATTGGACAGGGCCTCGAGTACTACACAGAGATCCCCTGTTGGAAAGGCTGGCCTCCTAGGTGGTCTGATCTTACGCAGGCCCTGAGGAACAGAGTGACCGGATGATGAAGAGCCCATCTAGTACCCGTCATGGCTAAAAGGGCGGATACTTGCACCTTCAGGGTACCCGAGCCCGGGCCCTTGTTAAGCCCTGACTGAAGAAATTCAAGAATTTGAGATGGGATTCCAATCTCTTTGCTGCGACGACACAAACCTCTCCCAGATCCTAGTATAGGTGACATCAGTGGAGCTCCTTAGAGCTTGTAATAAGGTTGATATTACCTCCTGAGAGTATCCTAGTTTCCCTAACCTAGCCCTCTCAACTTCCAAGCTGGCAAATGCAGCTTCTCTGGGCTGGATGGAAGAATTGCCTCTGATGTATGAGATCCCAGGTTACTGGAAGATGTATTGGAGGCCGCGTACCTAGTTGTAGCAGGGTCGTAAACCATGGCCTCCTCGGCCGAAACGGTATTAGTACAATAACCATGGCTGAGGACCTGAGGAAGTCGGGACAGGAATCTTGTAATCCGCGAAGTTGGAAGAAAAATGTACCCCAGCTCGAAGCTCCATGGAAGAACTAGGCAGTTTGTCCCTTCGGGTGATGGAAAGTGGGCTCTGGACAGGAACCTCTGACACTTGGAGTTCTTTGGCGTGGCCGCTAGGTCGACTTCTGGTATTCCACAAGTTTTCGTAAGAATGGAGAATACCTGTTGGTTCAGGGACCATTCGTTTTTTGAAAGTGTCTCTCGGCTTAGGTAGTTGGCCAACGAATTCTGTGTTCCCGGGACGTATACTGCCCATAGATCTAATAGGTGCACTTGTGCCCTTTCCAATATGGGCGAACTTCCTCTTGAAGCGTGCGACTCCTGATGCCCCCCTGTATCTGGATACATGACACCGCTACTTGTTGTCCATCCTGATCAGGACACTCTTCCCCTCTAGAAGAGGCGCAACGGCCAGGAGAGCCTGAAAGTCTGCTCTAAACTCTAAAATATTTGACACTATGCCCTGAGCCTGAAAGTGCCACTGTCCTTGGGCTACTTGGTCTAGATAGTGTGGACCCCTTCCCCCCTGGCTGGCGTCCGATGTTACTACTTCTGGACTTGGGGGAACTATTGGAATGGACTGAGGTTGGACGGGTGTGTCCACCACCATACTAATTGCTTTACCCAGTTCAGGATGTGAATGGTTTGGAGTATTGACGTTCCATTCCACTGCCTGAGAAAGGAGTTCTGTAAGACTTGCATGTGCCACAGGGGCCACTGTATCAAAGGTATGGATGCTGACATGGACCCCCGGGTACTGAGGCAGGCTCTGACAGTAGACGTCTGGATGATAGCAGATTCTGTATCTTCTGGAGTAAGGGCTTCAGCCTCTCTTGAGGGAGTTGCACCCGGTACAACCTGGTATATTATTCTGCCCCTAGGAACACCCTGACTTGCTGAATGCTCTGGGTGCTGAGGCGATGCCGAATGGGGGGCACCAAAATTGGAAATGAGATTGATAGATTGAGAACCGAAGGGACCTCTGGAAGGCGGGATGATCGGGACATAAAGGTAAACGTCCGAAAAATCTAGAGATGGCATCCAGTCTCCCACGTCCACTGTCAACAAAATGGACTGAAGGCTTTTCCAATCTGAGGGCCTCTATTTTGATCGTCTGTTGAACCTCTTTAGGTCCAAGACTGGACGTAGATCCCCTGTTTTTGTTTTGTACCAGAAATAAAGGGGAATAAAACCCCCTCCCTTTCTGGTGCAGAGGTACTTGGTAGGCTGGAATGTGTTCCCTGGCAATGTGCCCATGAATTTCCAATTGTGACCGGTCTTGATAGAGGATAGTGTCCATGAATCTGTTATACGAGTTGCCCATATCCGAGCGAATCTCTTGAGTCTGGTGCCCACCTGAGCTGGGTGGGCAGACGGACCCCCAAAAAGGACTTCTGCTGTTCCCCCGGCTGTGATAGCCTTGGCTTACTGTACCTACATGAAGGAGGGTTGAGTCTTCCAGTCCCTCCTAAATTCCCTGCCGGGACGGTAGGATCCAACATCCCTGTACTTGAAAGGAAGATCGTGTCTGTAAGCGGTGCCCTTATGGGGCTCTGGTCTTCTATCGGAGGGAATCAGCCCGGATTTTCCCCCGGTAACCTTGGAGATGGCCAAGTCCATCTTTGTGCCAAATACACTTGAGCCGCCATATGGAGTTTTGCACCAGTTGATTTTGATGCTGCCTCCGCTATCCAGGGTCTCAGTCATAAGGCTCTTCCCAGTCATGAAGTCGCCCCCTCAGGAGCCGTAAGCCAACTTAATTTTCCTGCTGGGAGGAGAATATCTTCCTTTGGTCGGCTCCTTCTAGAATGGAATTCTCAACGTTAGCCGCCCATGCAGCGATAGTTCTAGCTACTGCCGCCGTGGTGATAGCCGGCCTACTAGCGTCTCCTGTCGTGGAGCAGGCTTTCTTCAGTTCTATATTGATTTCACGATCAAGAACGTCCCGGATGTTAACTGCATCTTCAATCGGTAGAGAAACGTCTCTAGCGAGTCGCATTAAAGATGAATCGACTGTAGTTGCATTGATCAAAGAATTGATCTTAGACTCCCACAAGGGGTACAATCTGCAAACTTGTTGCTCATACTGGGCCGCTTATGCGATCTCCCCCACTCATCCTTTATGAGGTTTTCCAGCTCTTTGATGAAGGGAAATGATTCAGGACCCCCTTTTCAGCACCGGCAAATATTTCTGAACCTTCAGAGGTTCTGCCATAACCTCCTCCCAGCCGATCGCTTCCTCGACTGAATGGGCAAATGGTTCAATTAAAAGAAGAGACAGTCCAACGCCTGCTCACACTCCTCATTCTTAGAGAGGGTTTTTGCAGCCTGGCGTAACGGCCGGGTGCTGGGCGATGTGCTTGGGGAAGGATCGCCCACAATTGATCCCTGTGGCGATTCTCCTAGGAGCTCAGTATCTACTCTGGCCTCCGAATCCTTGGTTACTTCGAATGAAGCACGAGCGGCAGGCCAATTCCCCTGGCAAGGCTGGCGCCCCGCATATTTGGCAAACATTTGCTGTGGTGCGGGTAAGATAGCTCCATCTGGGATGAAGGTAATCGTCTGCGGTGGGACCGACTATGACGGGAGTGGCTGTGACGCGAGCGGCTATGCCTTGATTAAAGAAAGCAAGAGGGTGACCTTGAGTGACTTCTTGCGCCTTCTGCCGGAAGCATGGCTAGAATCTCCCTCTGTGCCGCAAACTTGCGTCTCTTGACCCGATAGGGCTACCAAAACTGTAGCGTCAGTGGCCAGGCTCTCTTTTTTGTCTCTTCTCTACTTACCACCTTCTGGACGGCCTCTATACCTGGTCAGCTGATGGTGGTCTGCGAGGGCAGTGGCCCCCATGAGGATAGCAGAGAGACAGCCCGGAAAGGTGGGAAAAAAGAGAGAAGGGAAAACATTACAATATGTCTCCAACCAACATTTCTATTTATTAAATATAATATAATAAAATGTGAGGACCATACCTGCTCCCAAGGGCCCCAGTAGCTTCCAACTCAGCTATCAAAGACTGGGAAGAGGTTCTGCAAGATGCAATAGCTCCTTCTGTATTTCTGTTATGTGCAACCCGAGAGGTGTCTAGGTAATGCTTAGCTAGACATGCCTAGAGTTTTGGTGTGTGGTTAATTGTTCTGTCTGTTCTTTTATGTTGTTACTTTTTTGCACGTTGCTACGTGCAACGATTGGCCGGGGTATGCCCCTATGCCTCTGTTTTGTATTTCAACAAAGCTGAAAATACCTTAATAAAAACAATTTACTAAAAAAAATATAATATAATAAAATATAATAATTTTATATACATATATCTATCCTTATTTTATTTTTATTTTTTTGGATTATATTAATTGTTTAATTATGGATACACTTTCTCCTATAATATGTTATAAATTAATATATAAATATATTATATCTTCTATCCCATTTGTTCCTTTTTTTTTTTTGTGTAATCAATTGGCCCAGGCTGAACTGGGACATGCCTGCACACACCTGGTGCAATCTTCACTCTGAGTAGAGCAGAGCAGCAGGACTGCAGCCAGAACTACAGAGCGATAGGACTGTTTTTTTTTTTTAAACAACGCCGCCATTTGGAAGAGGGCAGAGGAGACAGGCAGCGTCATCACTGAGCTGCGTGCATGGGCAGAGCGCAGAGGGGTACGCGGCGGTGACCCCGAGAGTATGGGGTGTCAGAGGAACCACAGGGCTCAGCAGAGCTGAGAAAAAAACAACAGGCAGACAAAGGTACAAAACGGACTAACCTTAGGTGGCAAATGTAATGATACAAATACCTTCGTGGAAGCACACACTGCACTGAAAGGAAAGACAGAGCGAAAGTGGGGGCCACTGCGAGATTTGAAGCTTCTTTAAAGCTTGCTACAGATGCCAGTATAATTCCAGAGCCCCTGAGACCACCAGAACGGGGTTCCCACCATAAAGCTCATTTAGAGACTGTACAGGAGGGACTTCCAAACAGGAGAGGCTGAACCTGCTGGGGCGATCTGCGGTAAGAGGCATGCTTCTTGCTTGTTCGTCCAATCTGTCAGGTGAGGATAAAAAAAGAGAATGGTGCGGGGCGTCTCCCCTTCAAATTTATAGCTAACCAATCCTGTCAGGTTGTGGGGGCGGAGTCACAACCCAGTGTGTGCTGCCATGAATGCATCAGGAAAGCATTGTTTTGTGTCTGGCTGTTTGTGTACATTGATTGCCCCCTGGGGCTTCTGTCTCATTACACATAGCAGTCCTTCTATTCAAGCTATCGGACCAATCCCTGCTGACCCTGTTTCAAGCCATCATGTGCATGGCTAAGAGGACCTAATTGAGAACTCCAATGAATTTTACAATTGACCAATAGGAAAGCGGTTGTTGGGGGCGGGGTGTTCGAACTGCTGTAAAAAAGTGTGTTGTGTGCATCCATTAAAAAGAGTTTCCTGTTTGAACTTACATACAGCCTGCCTGGTGTTTGTTCTGATGGATTTCGAACGGCACATAGCTGTAGTTCGAGTCCCGGAGCCTTGGATGACCGAACCATCAGACGTTGCGATCTGCAATCTGATTCAAAGCAGCAGAGGAGTGTCGGGAGAGTGGAACCGAGCGAGCAAGGGTCTCATTACAAGAAGCATAAGTCAGGGTTAGGTTATAAAAAAATATCCAAATCTTTGATGATCCCTAGGAGCACCATCAAATCTATCATAACCAAATGGAAAGAACATGGCACAACAGCAAACCTTCCAAGAGACAGCCGCACACCAAAACTCACGGACCGGGCAAGGAGGGCATTAATCAGAGTTAACAAATAAAATAATTTAATACTGTGCTCCTCCAAAAGTGTGTGTCTACAGTGGCTGCCAACACAACACAGGATAAATGTAACAGAATATAGAAACAAAGTGCAGCGCCACTATAGGCAAAACAAGAGAACTCCCAAAATAATAGGAATTCGTAGTGAGGTGAAAAAGTATCACATAATAAAATACAAAAGTGATGTATAGTGTCAGAAAAACATATCCATCAAAGATAACATGTATAGCATATTACTCTCATTCGGACATTAAATTGTGCAAGTGTCCATGCAACAAAACACAAAACAACTGTCCATAAAAGTGATGATATAAAGACATCAGATTTTAGCATGGAGAATAAGGAATGGTTCCCTCAACATCAACGTAGGTTATTCACACCCAGGAGTGTATTCACCATCCGATCAAAGGGAAAAATGGGTACTCTTAACGGATCAGGTGGACCCAACTGACCGTACGGTGGTGGATCTAACGAGCATAGACAGCCAAAAGGCTGATCTGGTCAAATCTGCTACCGAACGCCTCGCTTTGCGACAGGGTGAAGATCTTTGTGATGAATAAATGTACCATCAAACATCAGGGTAACCAATCCAAATGACGTGATAAGATAAAGCAATATTCAACCTTTATGCTGGGGGCCACGGGGACTCTTAGGGGCCCCTCACTGTAATTTAATTAGAGAGGCAGCACATAAATCTAAGGTAGCCCTGGAGAGCTGCAGAATTCAACAGCAGAGACTGGAGTATCTGTACATAGGACGACAATAAGCCACACTCTCCATAGAGTTGGGCTTTATGACAGAGTGGCCAGAAGAAAGCTATTGCTTTCAGCAAAAAAACAAAATGTCACATTTTGAGTTTGCGAAAAGGCATGAGGGAGACTCTCAAAATGTATGGAGGAAGGTGCTCTGGTCTGATGAGACTAACATTAAACTTTTTGGCCATCAAAGAAAACACTATGTCTGGCGCAAACACATCACATCACCCAAAGAACACCATCCCCACAGTGAAACATAGTGGTGGCAGCATCATGCTGTGGGGATTAGGGGTGGATCCAGAGTCTAGTCACGGGAGGGGCACTGCCAGAATTTTTTTTTTTGAGGGGGCAATTTATCAGGGAAATGACTGGTGTTAGCGCTTCAATCATCACTGCACCATGGTTGTTATGGTGTCAGGATGATTGAAGTGCATTATTTATATTATTACATTGTAATATATAATAAAAAAGGTTCAACTCACCATAATGCAGAATCAGCTGGATACCCCAAGTGTGTCACTTGCCACGTCACCTGCCACCAGATGCAGCTTGTCACTTGCCACGTCACCTACCACACGTTGCGGATTGTCACTTGCCACGTCGCCTGCCACACGTTGCGGATTGTCACTTGCCACACGTTGCGGATTGTCACCTGCCACACGTTGAAGATTGTCACTTGCCACATCACCTGCCACATGCCACATGTTGCGGAATGTCACCTGCCTGCCACCAGATGCAGATTGTCACTTGCCATGTCACCTGCTACAAGTTGCGGATTGTCACTTGCCACATGTTGCGGAATGTCACTTGCCTGCCACCACATGCAGATTGTCACTTGCCACCTCACCTGCCACACCTTGCGGATTGTCACTTGATAAGGTGGTGTTTTGCTTGTCAGAGTCAGGCAGCAGAAAGATGATGTAATCTCTCTGCTGCTTGTACAGTGAGGGCGGAAGTTACTGCAGGGATGCAGGGCAGGCGTGGGGCAGTGAGAGATGATGTCATCTCTCTGCTCCCCCGGCCGCCGGCTTGTTGATTGGCCACCCGCCCGCTCACCCACAGAGCCGACCAGCTGACCGCCCACTCTCACCTGCCACAGAGCCATCCACTCAGACTCTCAGGCGCCACAAGTTCTGCAACTACCGCCCGCTCAGACTCTCAGGCGCCACAAGTTCCACAACTACTGCTCGCTCAGACTCTCAGGAGCCGCAATTTCCGCGACTACCGCCTGCTCAGACTCTTATGCTGCGTACACACCATCACTTTATGTGATGAAAAAAAAAACGACGTTTTGAAAAACGTCAATTAAAATGACCGTGTGTGGGGGAAAACGTCGTTTTATGTCTTGTGAAAAACGACAAAAAAAAATTGAAGCATGCTTCAATTTTTTATGTCGTTTTTTAAAACGTTGTTTTTTGTGTCAATTAAAATGATAGTGTGTGGGCAAAACGACGTTTAAAACAACGTTTTTAAACCCGCGCATGCTCAGAAGCAAGTTATGAATCTAGCTTCAATGGAAAAGAGTGCTGAACGTAACCGTGCTTTGCTAGAGCATTTTGAAAAAACGATGGTGTGTAGGCAACGTCGTTTTTGAAGATGAAGTTTCAAAAACGTCGTTTTATTTCATGATTTAAAACGTAGTTTTTTTTTCATCACATAAAGTGATGGTGTGTATGCGGCATTAGGCGACGCAAGTTCTGCAACTACCGCTAATTTCTCTGCATCCACCCCTGGTGGGGATGTTTTTCAGCAGTCAGGACTGGGAAACTATTCAGAGTTGAGGGAAAGATTGATGGTGCTAAATACAGGGATATTCTTGAGCAAAACCTGTACCACTCTGTGTGTGATTTAAGGCTAGGACGGAGATTCTCCTTCCAGCAGGGCAATGACCCAAACATTGATAAAGAAACACTGGAGTGGTTTAAGGGGAAACATGTAAATGTGTTGGAATGGCCTAGTCAAAGCCCAGACCTCAATCCAGTAGAAAATCTGTGGTTAGACTTAAAGATTGCTGTTCACAAGTACAAATCATCCAACTTGAAGTAGCTGGAGCAGTTTTGCAAGGAGGAATGAGCAAAAATCCCAGTGGTAAGATTTGGCAAGCTCATAGAGACTTATCCAAAGCGACTTGGAGGTGTGATAGCCACAAAAGGCGGTTCTACAAAGTATCGACTAGGGGGCTGAATAGTTATGCACATTGACTTTTTCTGTTATTTTGTACTATTTGTTGTTTGCTTCACAATAGTAATAATAATAATAATAACACATCTTCAATGTTGTGGCATGTTCTGTAAATTAAATTATGCAAATCCTCAAACAATCCATGTTAATTCCAGGTTGTGAGGCAACAAAACATGGAAAAAGGCAAGGGGGTGAATACGTTTGCAAGGCACTGTAGGCATAAACCCTCCTCCATTCTATAAAAAATGATTTGGTGCCTTCTTTACATTTTCAACCATATAGACCAAACTTCCAAATATTAGGTATTGGTATTATTCTTAAAAATTCCTAAAACCTGTTTTATGGCTATCATGTAATTGTGTTTTGGCATTTGTTCTGGCAGTCTGAAATTGCTCAAACCAGTTATTGGAATTGTATGATGCAAACGATTTGAGTAACATTTGGGTATGAATCTGTTTGGTTGGCTGGGTTCCCTTTCTCCTTTTAACACCAGGAAACATATTGATAGCAAATGGTCGGTTTTAATTAAATTAAATTACCTTCCTGCAGCTAGGCCAGATGGTTCCAAAGAGGCAGTTGGCTGTTCTGCCTTTAAAGTGGATTGTTAAGACCTAACCTAATTTTGGCCTAATTATTCCCAAGAGAGCAGAAGGGCTGACCATATTCGTATTTACAAAATAAAAAGGTGACATAGCAAATGATATGGATATTACTATAGGTACGTGGTTTAACTATTTATATGACTGAGCAGAGTTTCTTTATGAGTTTTGGGAGTTGCTGACCTACACTGGCCCATGAGTGCCCTACACTAAAGCTATAATAATACCAAAACAGTTATAATAATGAGTGTTATCATTAGGTGGATTAATTCCAGTGTACAGTGTTTTAATTTAGAATTTAACCACTTTAGCCCCAGAAGATTTCCCCCCTTAATGACTGCTCCATTTTTTGCGATACGGCACTGCATCATTTTAACTGACAATTGCATGGTCCTGCGGTGTTGTACCCAAACAGAATTTACGTCCTTTTTTGTTCTCACAAATAGAACTTTCTTTTGGTGGTATTTGATCACCACTGCGGTTTTTTTTATGCTAAAAAACAAAAACACAGTGACAATTTTGAAAAAAAAAAAAATGTCTATAATAAATATTCCCAAACATGTTTAAAAAAACATTATTTTTTCTCATAATTTTATGCCAATATGTATTCTTCTACGCAATAACCGTATATTGATTGGTTTGTGCAAAAGTTATAGCGTCTACAACTATGGGGAAGGGTTATGACATTTAAAAAAAAAAAATAGTAACTAGTAATAGCGGTGATCTGTGATTTTTATTGGAACTGTGACATTGTGGTGGACAGATCGGATACTTTTGACACATTTTTTTTTCTTTGTCTACCCGACCTTGGCTTGGTATCAAAAGAGCCCTGCATTTTCCACTTCTTAATAAGGGATTGAACAGTACTGACTGGCATATTGAAGGCTTTGGGTATCTTTTTATATCCTTTTCCATCTTTATAAAGTTCCATTACTTTGTTACGCAGGTCATTTGACTATTCTTTTCTACCTCCTCTTGGCTCAGTGTCTAGCCTGCTTAGGGCATCCAAGTGAGAGCTAACAAACTCATTGACTATTTATACACAGACACTAATTGTGATTTAAAAAGCCACAAATGTGAGAAATTACCCTTTAATTTCCATTTTAACTTGTGTGTGCCACTTTCTGTGTCTGTACCAAGTCCAAACATTCCAGGGTATGTCAACTTTTCATCAGGGCCGTTTGGGTGATTTCTTTTATCGTTATGATTTTAAAAGGAGCCAAAAAACTTTCTGATAATAAATGGCTTCATGTGATCATTATACTTGAATTAAAGACAGTTTTTTGGCATGATTAGTCATATTTTCAATATAAATGCCAAAATGTCACAATTTCTGTCAGGGTATGCAAACTTTTGAGCATGACTGTATGTCATTTTATTCTGTTATTTTATCATGTTTTTCTTAACACACAAAGTAATCAGTTGAAAGCTTTTCCTTGTAAATTTGTCTTAAGAGTTTTAAGGATATAACGCTGTCTACAGACTTTTTCTATGTTTGTGCGGTTTGCGTGGAAAGAGAAAACAGGTGACACAAGCAGATATATTGTGGCAAAGGATGTGTGTAGGTGTGAACCCGTTGTCTGTTTCTTCATGTGCACTTCAGTAGTGTTCACATAAAGTATTATCATCATTTGCATTTAAGGAATAAATTACCTCAAAAAAAGTAATGAATTCAAGCTGCTCTGTTAAAGTCAGTCCACCCAAATCTGATATATTAGTGGTGAGAAGGCAGAAAAGTGGGTTGAATCATCCACTGGCTTCTTCATCGGCTTCCTGTGTGTTTATGTATGACAAGAAATGTATGGCAATTATTACATACTTTATAGAAATACATTCTTTCTGACAAATAAATTAAAAGCGAACATTTAATCAAGCATTGTCCCTATGTGACACGTATTAAACCAATTGCTTTCTAGCTATTAAATTGTGAGAGTATGTATGTATGAAAACAGGCATCATAGGTATTATAGGGCAATGTAATATTAATGTATATGTTAACTCAATCACCCAAAACTCATATAAGCTTTAAGGCTCCTTCCTCGTGGGGCGGACTCAGCCAGGAGTCTGCCTGCTCAGCAGAGGATCTGTCCACTGATCCCCGCTGACCAGGCGTATGGCTGGTCTGGGTCCAATACGCTTATGCGGAGCAGACACAGCCAGCTCTCCTCTATGGGCACCTGTCAATTTGCACCCAACTGCCATCCGATTCGCTAGACAGATGGGAAACAGATCCCCCATGCTTCTGTTTTTAGTAGATCGGATGGGATGTTGGTAGGTGATGTAAATAGGCACATGTCCGTTTACACCCGCCGCTCCATAGATCACGATGGAGGGTCAGATCGAGAATGCATGAAAAACTGACAGGCGGACAGTCTTGATCGGTCTGTTAGTGTGAACAAAATTCCTGTGTGCAGTTCCATATGCTCTCAGTTGTACATACCAGTGCTCCTCATAATTTTAAATGGTGCACATCCTCCCATTAAACAGGCAGCTGTTGGGGGGCCTCTCCATAAAATCTGCCGTATCCCCCTCCATCTTTGTTGGTCTGATTACAATTTTACGCCCTTTAGCAGCCACTCCAACTCATTCAAACTCTGGGCGTGTGCTTTCTCCTTCTCTAGCGGAGCTTAGAACTCCTGCTAATTTGATTTTCCAAACAAGTTGCTCTGGACCTGTCACAGGCACTCATCAAAGGTGCCAACTATGCCTCTTTGCTCTATTCAAATTTTTTTTTTTTTTATATATTATTGTTCCCTAAATAAAAAGGGGAGTTTTAACGCCCCTCAAACGCCTATGCATTATGCATTTCACATTATGAAAACATAAAGCATTTGTGTTGCGTTGCCTCGCTTTGCTTAAAAATTTAAACTCCATGTCGAGTTTAGGGCTGGGTTTACACTAAAAAAGGATACAAATGACAGCAGGGGTCTAGTGCGTACCTGTTCTCTATTTCAGGAATGAGTCAGGCCCAAATTTTTGCCTGAATTTGGACCTGAAACTGAGCTAAAGATGCACAAGACCCTTGTGCAATCCGCTCTGGTTCGGTTTGCAGCAGAACATGCGAACGGGCAAAAATTTGATCGAACGAACGCGCGAACACCGTTAAAGTCTATGGGACATGAACATTAAAAATCAAAAGTGCTAATTTTAAAGGTTAATATGTAAGTTATTGTCATAAAAAGTGTTTGGGGACCTGGGTCCTGCCCCAGGGGACATCAATGCAAAAAATAGTTTTAAAAACTGACGTTTTTTCGGGAGCAGTGATTGTAATAATGCTTAAAGTGAAAGAATAAAAGTGAAATATTCCTTTAAATTCCATTCCTGGGGGGTATCTATAGTATGCCTGAAAAATTAGAGCATGTTTCCCGTGTTTAGAACATTCCCTGCACAAAATTACATTGTTAAAGGAAAACAAGTCATTTAAAACTACTCGCGGCTATAATGAATTGTCGGGTCCCGGCAATACAGATAAAAGTCATAAAAAAAATGCATGGGTTCCCCCCCAGTCCATTACCAGGCCCTTTGGGTCTGGTATGAATATTAAGGGGAACTCTGAACCAAAATGTAAAAATAAAATGCGTGGGGATCCCCCCAAATTCCATACCAGGCCCTTCATGTCTGGTATGGAAATTAAGGGGACCACTGCGCCAATTTTTTTGAAAAAAATGGCATGGGTTCCCCCCAGTCCATTACCAGGCCCTTTGGGTCTGGTGTGAATATTAAGGGGAACCCTGAGCCAAAAAAAAATGGCATGGGGTTCCCCCCAAAAATCCATATCAGACCCTTAAACGAGCACGCAACCTGGCAGGCCTTATCCTCATATCCTCGCTCGAGAATGGATTACATCACTGGAATAGTTTTTTCCGTTTTTTCCTTTTACTAAAGGACTTGTTCCAAGCTGTCTACTGTGGTTTTTAATTTTTTTTACACTTTTTTGTGAAATGATAGGGGTACAATGTACCCCGTTACCGATTCACAAAGGGGGCTTCCAGATTCCAATAAGCCCCCCGCCCGCAGACCCACAAACCACTGGGCAAGGGTTGTGGGGATGAGGCCCTTGTCCCCATAAACATGGGTACATCCTCCTCATGTTAAGGGCATGTGGCCTGTTATGGTTCAGAAGGGCTCTCTCGTCCCCCCTCTTTTCCTGCGGCCTGCCAGGTTGCGTGCTCGGATAAGGGTCTGGTATGGATTTTTGGGGGGAACCCCACGTCATTTTTTTTATTTTGGCCCAGGGTTCCCCTTAAAATCCATTCTGAGGGGGACCCCTACACAATTTTATAAAAAAAATTGGCGCAGGGTTCCCCTTAATATCCATAGACTTAAAAGGTGTTCCGCGGCTTTAGAATTTGTTGTGAAAATCCCCAAATTGTTTCCTATTCGGCAAACAGGCGAACACCTGATGTTCGAGTCAAACTCATGTTCGATTCAAACATCAGGCTCATCCTTATGTGTGAATCAGCTTCATTGAGAGCCGGTCACAATCTCCTGTCATGTGAATTGAATGCCAGGAAACCTGCATCCAATTTGCACTAGTGTGAACCCAGCCTAAAAGGAGTTGAAGCACTTCAACTGCTTCCATTCAAGTCTATGGTAACGCACAGAATGTGCTCTCGGGGGGAGGGGGTGGCGCCCATAGCGGATCACATGATCTCCAGGTCCTAGGTGGCACTATATACGGTAAGTGCCCAGCTGCATGAGAGGTAGAAAATGGCTCCATACAGGCTAACACAGATGGTCACTGCATATGAACAGCGCCAAAGAGCGCTCTATGTAAGTACAGACTTTGACAGTGCCAGTTTGACTAGTTCCTTTGCCTGTCTGACTTCTTGTCGGGCAGGAGTGCAACTATTGTAAATGTCCTCGAATTTAAACCACTCGCTAAACATGACTATTTGGCTATTTCATCATATTGACAGAGCCCACTGACTCTCCACAATCAGGTATTAGAACATAATTCACCAATGGTTGTTATCCCCTACAACAATTGTTAAGGTAAATCTCATTTTTTTCAACTTCTCACCCAGCTATTCCCCTTTTTTTCACTTTTTACTTATCTTTTTGTTGAAGTGGCTTACTAAATCCCCTTACAATTCCGCTGGTATAAGCAGCCCCACACTATTCAATCAACTAATCTTTGATTAATTCTCTACCTTATTTTACACATCTCACAGCTCTCACTTGGCTTAGCAGAACAGGTGCACTTTCCTTCCCCATAAATTCACCATACATAGCACATGTCACTCGCAACCAAGAAATTGGTGCACTCACCAAGATTTCCACCCCACATGGATAATAGATATTTCTGTGCGAGAATCTTCTCCAACACCATCAAGGACGCATACATTTTTTCCATTATAACTATAAGGAAATTACCCATATACTCTCTAATTAAATATCCATAGTTGATAGGACGTCCATAGTCGGACTGGCTCTGTGTTAATCTGTTAATAGTGTGACATTCTACTGTAATTTGACACATTGTCTTCACCTGGGATTTTGCTGCAGGTGCCATCTCCCGTCCGCCTCGGAGGGTATCCAAGGATGTGGCTGCTTGTAAGTCCATTTTGGGCCGATCTCCTTCTTTCGAAGGGGGGGGGGGACTTTTGGAACAACTCAGTCTTTTTATATATCTCCGGTTGCGGGACCATTCCTTCCATTTCCCAGCGGTAAATATGACATATATACTAAAAAGCGTGTACATGATGAAATCAATTTGAAATTTTGAGCTGTTTGATGTATTCCTATAGAATGAACCATCCCCCTGAAGAAGACCATTACTACACAAGGTCGAAACGCGTTGGAGTCTATACATGGCCGACATTCTATAATGTTATGCTTTTTTTGATTTTGGTTTACATTGCTGTTATGGAATACCCATTGTTCTGTACAACCGGAGTTGATAATGTTAACCTGAACATGACGTTGAGCTTTTCTTTTTTGATGAATAAAGAACTTTTATAATAGATAATGTTTTTTGATTCCGATACCATTGCTGCTAAAAAAGCCCTTGGGGGAACTTCCCATATCATGGTAACGTACTGCAACCACACTGGCATGCGGTTGCGGCGCGATAGTACATTACAGTTAAAAATAGATAATTGTGGTATAGTTTTAACGTGGCAAAAATGCATGTCAACCGCGCCACAAATGTAAATAGGACGTTTGGGGGAGCGTTTTTAATGCTCATTAAATGTTTATCAAATGCACCTATTAACGTGCATTAAAGCTATAGGAGTGTTTGATAAGTGTCAGTATTTTGAGCAAGCGTGAACAAGCCCTAATGAATCTTTTGACTAATCAGGGCTTACCTATATATATTCAGGGTGAAGTTAATCAAAAACAAGTGGATCTTCGTTTTAAGGTTATTTTTAACTGTCAGTGTGTTTTTTCCCCCCTAATTTCCATGGGGAGAAGCATGTTGCTGGTGGGAAGAGTAAGTGAGTTACCATTAGAGAAAGCAATATAAAAGTTGATGGGGGTTCTAGGCTTTCCCTACTCTAATAAAAAAACATTTGTATTGCTGTCTGTGATTCAAGGAAAGAGAAAATGAAGTTGCGCTGTGATTAATTACTAACAAAACTAGACTAACAAAGTGTACATATAGGGACCATGTGTGAACAGGAATAGGAATCGGCTAGTTGTTTTAAAATATGAGCTGTACTTACCGTTTACGAGATGCATCTTCTCCGCCGCTTCCGGGTATGGGCTGCGGGACTGGGCGTTCCTATTTTGATTGACAGTCTTCCGAGAGGCTTCCGACGGTCGCATCCATCGCGTCACGATTTTCCGAAAGAAGCCGAACGTCGGTGCGCAGGCGCAGTATAGAGCCGCACCGACGTTCGGCTTCTTTCGGCTACTAGTGACGCGATGGATGCGACCGTCGGAAGCCTCTCGGAAGACTGTCAATCAAGAAGGAACGCCCGCTCCCGAAGACCCATACCCGGAAGCGACGGAGAAGATGCATCTCGAAAACGGGTAAGTACAGCTCATATTTTAAAACAACTAGCCGATTCCCCTAGACAAAACAAGCATCCATCTAAGGGTATTTTTTGAAAAAAAATTCTTATGGGTGAACTCCCGCTTTAAGACACAAGATCTGTTTCACGATATTTTTCCAATTGGGAGTACAGCTGCAAGCTGATTTGGCTTACCTTTGCCATTTTTGAACTTTGTTTCACAATTGGACTTTTCTCTATTCAATATAAAAGGGTTACTATGTTCACACATGGTCCCACATGGTCCCTATATGTACACTTTGTTAGTCTAGTTTTGTTAGTAATTAATCACAGCGCAACTTCATTTTCTCTTTCCTTGTCTGTGATGCAGTTAGAGATGTTTTCCTCATGTCCTATTCCAATTTGGACAATAAGTAAATCTCTCCAATAGAGCAAACAGTAAGGGCTCTTTCACACGGGCGGACCATTCAGGTCCACCTGCCAGTTTTTTAGGCGGACCTGAACGGTGCTCCGTGCTCCTCTATGGAGCCATGGATGTCAGCGGTAACATGCCCGCTGACATCCGACCCACTCTGATCCGCCAAAGTGAGACGGAGGAAAACCCTATTTTCCTGACAACAGACTCTACGGTCCGTCGTCATCCGATCCCCCATAGGGGAGAGTGGCGCTCTGACAGGTCGGTCCCTGGACAGTGGGCAGAGACCGACCTATCATCTGCCGGCTCAGCGGGGATCGACGGAGTGATCCCCGCTGAGCAAAGCAGAGCCCGCACACGGACACAGACCGTGTGAAAGAGCCAAAAGGTTCTAATGTTTCCCCACTGTTCAAAAATAAAAAATCTTTGTCTTGTCATACACTTTAACAAAACAGATCAAAACAAAACAAAAATATGAAAGGGGGTAGAGTCCTTAATGTCACTAGACATTAAACACCAAATTTATGAACGTTAGAGACTTTCACCAAACTTCCATTGGTGGTGAACCAGTGTCTGCCATTAAAAACACGTGCAGAAGAAAAAATATAAATGGTTGGTGAATTTCAGAAACATTGCTTTATAAATAAACCCCTAGGTATCCTTTATGAAAGTCTGTGAGAATGTGGTTGTGCTTTAATGGAAGCAATTTGGCAGAATAAAGTACAGTATGCAGACTCCATCTGCTGGTGACTAAGCATATTACTATACAGGAATAGTGGGAAATTACACACTCATTCAGTATCTAGGAGGAAAAAACTGCAGATTAAAAAAATATATATTTCTATGTATTGCCAAAACATATTTTTTTTTATAGCGATGTATAGAGTGGAGAAGGTTTAAAACACCTGTCGGGTTTAACTTCTATCTGGGGCTCTGTTGGGGGCATATTTCCTCACTTTGAGGCAATGACAATTATGAAGATGACAATTTACCAGGCAGAAAGGGAAGGAAAATATAAAACAGGGAAACAGACAACAATTACAAGCTGAAGAGGCAATAATTCTAGCAATTACTATTACTATATTTACAAAGCAAACAAATGCCAAAGAGCCCTAATTCATTTACCAACTGATGTACTCCCTAAACCATAAAATACAACTATATACTGTAAACTAATAAGGCCGCTACGTGTGGTCACAAAAGAGGTTAATTCTGGGACACAATCTGGTATAAAAATCCATATGTTATTAATATCAAAATCCTAAAAAAATCTTCACCCTTCACCATTTTAAAATGCCAACGTTGTCACTACAAACATCATTACATGGCCCGATCACTATCATATCATGCTACCTAAAGCTAACAACCTGGATAACCGAGATCAAGTCTTTAGACTAGTGTGTGATTGCATATTCTATCATACTAGACCAAACAATGGTCATTATGACAGGATCCTGGGTGATATACCATCAAATATCATCTGTTTTATAAGGTTTAGCCAAAGGAGTACCACGCATGTGTCAGGGACAACAATAATAAACCCCAGCATTGGTAGTGCTGCAATAATAATTCTGAGCGTTGGTGTGAGTGTCAAAAAAAAATATTTAGCAGCATTGTTGTTAGTAAAAGCAATAACTCCCAACATTGGTATCAGTGGATTCAATAACAATCCTGTCAGAAAATGGTTCACAGAAAAACTGGCACATCTGCAAGTTCGCAGATTAGGGCTCTCAGGTGTTTGCCAGTGCGAATGCGCATGTGCGCATGACTGCAAACTATGGTTAACATTGATGCACAATCGCGCCTGTGCGTGCACCATGGCGCACACATTGCATCATTGCGCACGCAAAGTGTGATAGATCCTGGCTTACAGTGCCCTATTTAAAACCAGCAGTCTGATCCATACGTTGCTGAATGATCTTCAGCTTCCCCGTGTGTTCTTGTGTGTTCTTTCTACTATTATTGTATTTCCTGTTACAGACCTGGCTTGCCTTTGACCAGTCTTGTCTCCATTCCTGACTTTGACCCTTGGCTTACTTAATTGACCCCGCTTCTGCCTGCTGATCCGCGTATGGCCTCTGGCTTGCTCTCCGGATTTTGCTGCTGCCTGATTCCCAGTGTATGACCCCGGGTTGACTCCTGACTCTGCTTGCTGCCTTACTCCTGGCTGATAACCCGTGCATGACTACTGGCCTGGCTCCTGACCCTGCTCCTCGCTCTCCCTTCTACCAAGTCTCATCTGGTGCATCTGAGGGACTGCTGCCCAGCATTGCATCCTGCTCATCAGCTGCCATCCAGCAAACATCTTCTCATCACTTCAGCCTGTCGCAGCTGGCAACCCCTGCTTCTTTGAGCATAGCA
Source organism: Rana temporaria (assembly GCF_905171775.1). Classification (NCBI taxonomy): domain Eukaryota; kingdom Metazoa; phylum Chordata; class Amphibia; order Anura; family Ranidae; genus Rana; species Rana temporaria. Next base: position 118,986,747 of record NC_053494.1, read on the forward strand.
CTCCATGTTACCCCCTTCAGGAGCACTCTGCACTCAGCTGCAAGGAAAGCCTTCTCAGCACTATGGCCTCTGACCAGATATGTGACAGTATCATCCAGCCACTATGTCAGAGGTTGACAGAGGTGCTTCCCCACTCAAGGCTTTGTGCCAGCACATTCCAGCACTTACCCAAGCAGTGAAAGACCTACTGGATGAATACTTCCAGTTGGAGGGTCTCCTACAGAACCTGACGGTGTCCTCTGCTACAACAACTCCTAATACACCTGCTGCAGTCGCTACATCTGCTCCACCTGTCCAATAACACTCAGCTTCCACTTCTACTGTGGTGGTTCCACCCCCTGAACCAAGGGTACCCACCCTGGAATGCTTCTCGGGTGACCGAAGAAGGAATGTTCAAGACTGCCTGCCTGCTATACCTGGCCCTTCAGCCAATAAGTTTTTCTTTAGAGACTGTTAAAGTGGGTTTCGTTATTTCTCTGCTATCTGATGAACCTCAGTCTTGGGCCCATTTTGCCGGAGTAGAAGAATCCCGTTATCAACTCGGATGCTGTTTTGAGGCCATAGCCCAATTATATGATGACCCACAACGCCTGGCTACTATTTAAACTGCTCTCCATACTCTGCAACAAGGACGGCACACTGTAGAAGACTATACAGTGGACTTTTGTAAATGGTCTGCAGATACAGGGTGGAATGAGGCGCTCATAGAAATCAGTACCTGCTTGGCCTGTCTGAAGCTCTCAAGGATGAACTATCATGAGTGGAGACCCCCGCTACATTAGAAGGGGTCATTCAGCTAGCCATCCAACCGTCACTGATTACTATCTATATTAACAATACTGTAACTGATGGAGTCCCAGAAAAACGGACAAAGCACCCTTTGGAAAATTCCCAATCCACCCCGGGACGTGAAGGAGGGAGACCCCCCCCCACCAAGGGGAGATTACCCGCATAGACCATCTAACCAGCAATATGGCTATATGGAAAGAGAGGATTATTATCATGAAAGATCCCCTTACTCCTATAATCTGAACCAACCCAGGTCTACCTACCAGGGGGATTTTTCCCGGGACCAGGAGGACTACCCCAGTGGAAGAGAACAAAACGGGGCTCGAGAGGGGGGCGACGAGCACGGTCGAAAAAGAAAAAAGGTTCAATAGGAGCAGGCATCTTTAATCTCAGTACAGTCCATCTTACAGAAGCAGAGAAAGTAGTTTTGGATAAAGGGTTGAAATATGTTCCTCCTAAAACTTTGAACAAATTCAATACCTTTATTGATGTCCAAAAGTACGTGCGGAAATTGAACATCCAACGATACTTTATCAGTAATCCTTGCAGACCCAATCTCCCGGATATTTCCTCTCAGATTGTCCATACTGGACTTTCAAATCCATCTTTGTTTAACCCCTCATGTCCAATGGCTCCAAATGTTAGAGTTTTCAGAGATCTGGTCTTAAAAGACCTAGATGAACTCCCCCTTAAGAAAACTTACCTGGACCCCAACATTAAGGTGGGTTTGAGGAGCCTTTGTGAACATAAAGACCTTGTGATCCGCCCTGCGGATAAGGGGGGGGGGAATTGTTATTTTGGACAAATCTGCATATCACGAGGAGATGATTCGTATCTTGGGAGATGCTGATGCGTACATCAAATTGCCTTCTAATCCCACCCCAAAAATTAAAGCCTCTTTGGCCAAACTTATAGAAATAGGAGCCCACAAGGGGATCTTGGACAAAAAGGAACGTGTATATCTTATTCCTAAGGTCCCACGTATTCCTATAATGTACTACCTACCCAAGATACACAAGGATAGTGTGTGCCGACAGATAGTTGTCACCACCCTGCCTGGCTAAAGTCTGTACCACGGAGCCAACTATTGCGAATAAGACGTAATTGTTCGAATGTCCAAGACTTTCACATCCAGGCACATGTCCTGAAACAAAGATTTCTGGACAAAGGTTATTCTGGCGACGAAGTTGATGGAGAGATAGAAAGGATTGGGAATATTGATCGCACTACATTAACAGTAGAGAAACAGAAGGCTGCCCAGGAATCAAAATTTAGGAATTACTTTTTCACTACTTTCTCTGGACAATACAGACAGATTAAAGATATTATCCATAAACATTGGGGGATCTTGAAGGAGGATCAAGTTCTGGGACCAGTACTTCCTACAAACGCGACGGTTATCTACAGAGGGGCCACTTCTCTAAGAAACCGAGTCGCGCCTAACATTACTGACCCTCCAGTCAAACCCTCATTCTTTCCCCTTTCTAAGGGTTTCCATCCATGTAGGAAATGTAAGGTTTGCCTTAATAATGTACATGGGAGGAAGAAAACTAATTGTTTTAAATCCACCCATACAGGAATGGAGTACCCTGTGAAACATTTTTTCACTTGTGCCACAATGCACATTGTTTATCTCATCACCTGCCCTTGTGGAAAACAGTACGTTGGTCGTACCATACAGAGCTTTTCCACAAGGGTAGGTGAAATATATTGCCAAAATAAAGAAGGGTTGTACTAAACACACTGTACCCAGACATTACCTCAATGAGCACAACAAAAAACTTGAAGGTACTAGTTTCCAAATTATAGATAAATTTGTCCCACACTGGAGAGGAGAACCCAGTATAAGAGGGGTATCAAAGCTGGAAGTCTATTGGATCTACTTACTTAAAAGTTATGTGCCATATGGCTTAAACGTAGAATGGGACGTTAATGCGTTCATAAATCAGTCTTAGGGCTGGTCCCTGATGTACTAATTTGTATTCAAGCATAACATCTTTTATTCATGATACATTAATTGTATAACGCTTTTTCAAGATTTTTTCTCATTATTATCACACTATAATGATGTTGATGTTTTTTTATGTCAAGGAACATCCACCGCTATGAGATTTTCCCAATTTTCTACTTCTTATTGATTGTAAGTTCCAAAATTGGGTAAAAGAAAGCAGACATTCTAACAAGCATGTTTTAATCTTTTGTTTGTTTGTTCCTGCTTGACTTCCGGTAATTAAGTGCCCCAGGATGACCTTAGAACCCTGTGAAGTGCATGCAGCCTTTGGGTGAAATGCATGACGCCGCTTGCTTCCGCGTCACGTGATGTCCAGGCTGGCACGGCGGGACGCACGATGGATGCTTTTGGAACGCATCGTGACGCGCATCGATGACGTCACTACGTCACGTTTGTCACACTCACGGAGGCGGAGGACACCCATTGGCTGGCAGAGCGCTGCAACCTCTCTCCTTTCATTGGAGAAAGGCCAGGGAAGGCCAGGGAAGTGACGACGCTATCACAGCGATTGGGGCACATCACAGGAATTCCCGCCCCTCCACTTCCGGGATTTGGAGCGCAAACGAGGACCATGATCTGTTCTCTGAGACGCACACCGTTCGGGCATGGCAGAGGGAATGGGGGACCTCATGGTGGCGGATCTTTTAGGTATTTAATGCAGGTGAGTGGCGAGGTACAATCAGATACCCCAGTTGAAGTCTATCTTAGATGAAACCGGTCGGGTTGTTGATTTATCGCATCTCCACTGCATTCTTTCTGGAAATACTCCTACTCACCCATCAAGGGTGGGAGTTGCTGCTGTTTTTTATCTTACAGTTTGTTTTTCCATATCACGTGTGGCTTTGTAATTTTTATTTGCTTTTATCGAGTTCCTGTCACTTGTGTGGATATTTGGAATTTTTTATTAAAACCAGTTTTATGAGGAGCCCCCCCCCTTTTTTTCTTTTAACCTCTCCTATGGCTGGGAGTGTTTAAACATTATCACCAGGCTGGTTTAATATCAAGCTACCCTCTGGACGCCAGGATATTTTGGGGACCATCTTTGCCCAGGACCACCATCCTGATGACATCCGGATCAGACAGTCTGTCTACCTAAGCCTTGAAGACCCTCCCGCCGTACGGTGAGTCGAGGGTCCACCTGATCCGGTAAGAGTACCCACCTATCTTCTTATGTCCAGTATTGAGGATTGCTTCTGAGGAATATATGTTTTGCACAAACCAGCTGAGGAGAAGATATGTTTATCACATTTCTATAAAGCACGGACTAATCTTTATATGATTGATTGTTCATCACATTTCTATAAAGCACGGACTAATCTTTATATGATTTATTGTCGATATCAAACTACCTGTAACGGTGGATTGTATGACTATTGCACTTTTAGTGTGTATGGTTCAACATATGGTTGGCTCACCATCACTGGTCTAGTAGCACCATTTTTATAAGTTTGAATACTTACCCTTGATTGTTGATATTTAACTACCTGCTTTCAACTACCTGCAATGGTGAATCGCATCATCATTGCATTTTAGTGCATATGGTTCAATATATGGTTGGTTCACCATCACTGGTTTATTAGCACCAATTTTTAAGTTTGAATACTTACCCTATGGTATGGTACATAATCACTGCGGTGATAGTACCTCGGAACAATTTTTATTTTTTGAATGGTTGGTTTACGTTCAATTTTTGATCACTTATGATACTTTAAACCATATAGTGGGGTGGAATACCTATTTTTGTTTTTTGGGAGCACCCGTATAGGGTTCCCCGATTGACGCTACACTGTTATATATTTACATTCACAAAGCATCCATTTTGTTGTGTTGGCAGCCTGATTCACAGTTTTCTGGTTAGCACAATATTATTACACATACACTTAAAACACAGAACCAGGAAAGAAGGTGAGCCATCCAGGGGAACCTAAAAAAAAGGGGAGAGAAATAAAAAAAGGACAGTAACAGGTACCCCGCAAGGGGATTACTCATAAAAATGAGTGAGACCCCACTCATAATTTAAAGAGTTAAGAATCTGTGTTCTCAATTGAAAGAAACAAAAAATTTCCCACTTGCACAGAAATCTGACACTGCCCACCCCCTCTAGGAGGTTTCCCTACTCTCTCTATCCCCTGGAGAACTGCAAGATCGCCACCATGTGGCCTATTGAAATGATTAGCAACATGTGTTGAATGGTTCTTCTGGGTGTCATACACATGGTTATGGGGGTGACCTTGCAGATTCCTTGTTGTTCTGCCTACATATTTTATGTGTCAAATTTTGCAGGTGATCAAGTAGATTCCACACTTGTAATTACTAATTACCTTTAAAGCTAAGCCAGGTAGCCCCCTTTTGTTACTAGATGTAAAATAGCTGGGGGAGAGGGAGTTGCCCAAAGAAGGGGCATGTCGAGAGACTACTCTGACACCAGCAGAAAGAATTTGGGCATACACACTGTTGCCAAACAATATTGGGAAATGACATTCAACAATGTTTTCGATTTTTCTTAACTCCATGCTAAATGTAGTGGAGAATACAGGTGGTCTTCTCTCCTTACTGCCTCATGTTCTCCTACCCAGTAGGCTACTCCTCTCAGTTCCCCTGGCTATGCTAGCAGTTCTTCTAACGTTATCCTCAGGGTATGCCCACTGCAAGAATTGATCTCTCATGTTGGAGATCTCCCTCTCAAAGTCAACATCCCTGCTACATTTTCTGCATAACTGTAAAAATTGGGATGCCTCTGGTAGTGTGTCCACGATGGCCAGAATCTGCCTTTAAAATGCTAATACCGGACAAGGGCTTTCTGTAGCGGTTGGTGATGGCACATTCTTCCCAACCTTTCAATGTCTCATTTAAAAAGCTCATGGTACCTCTATCCATTTGTCAGGTTTAAGGTATTGTCATTCAAATATAATAAACATGTATCCAATGTACCTAGTTCAATGGAACAAATAAATATCAGGTATTTAATATAGCGCCTAAAAAATTTGATGTGTGGGTGGAACGGGTTAACACATCCAAAAATCCTCACCTTCTCCCACCAACCCATGTACAAGTCAGCGAGAGAGGGTGAAAACCTGGCTCCCATTGAACTCCATTACTTTTGAAGATAAAAGTCCCCATCAAATTAAAAAAAGTTGTGAGCCAGTAATTAATCCAGGCATTCCAAAATAAATTGCCTCTGCATACGGAAATATAAACCACACTGGTCCAGGAAAAAAATAAATTCTGCTCTGTTGCCATGGAATGTAGAATGGAGTAGTATAAACTAGATACATTGCATGTAATCCACATATCACCCTCCATCCACTCATATCACTGACAAAGCTTCAAAAGATAATCTGTGTCACTCAAATAGCTAGGTAACCCTGTGACCAAGGGCTGGAGCTGGTAGGCAAACCATTGTGCTATCCTCTCATTCAATGACCTGATGCCACTCTCCCCATAAGTCCCTTGTGGGTTTTAGGTATGTGGTAAAAGACAGGAGTAATCGGGACTAACATCTCTTCTTCCTGCACGTATAGTATACTGTACCTAGTCTAATGCCCTGCTGTACCAATGAGGTAAATTCAAGCCGGAATTCACTAGTGTGATCCTTTCTAAGTTTCTGATATGTGACACTATCAGAGAGCTGTCTAACCTGTATGTGTCTGCATGCCCAACGCCAACCAAGCCACCTTTATCTGAATTCTTTATAATTATAGAGCAGTCCTCACTTAACTGCCCAAGTGATTGCCTTTCCTTGGTGCTAAGGTTGTTGTTGAGAGCGCATCCTTCAGACACAACATGTGAGGCCAATCTCAGTAGTTTCTGCTCGATCATTTTCTGAAACTGATTTCTTTGTCCCTATGTCAGAGAATAGCAACCAGCTATTTGGCTATTAGAAATGTGTATGCACAAAGATGTTTCGCTAATAGAAATGTGCATTGGCACATGAATCTTCACAGAAAGGCTATCAGAAATGCGCCCACACGAACGGTGCTAATGCTGACTGGTCTTCAGCTGTTCCCTGTGTCCTGTGTACTTCCATTGTGTTCCCTTGGTTGCTGACCCAACTTACTCCTGACCTTTTCTCAGATCCTGCTTCTGTCTTGTCGCTAGTTTCTGACCTGGCTTGTTCCTGACATGGTACCTCGCTGCCCGCCTGTTGATGACCCTGGCTAATCCTATGACCACGCTTCTGTCTCTGATCCTGGCTTATTAACCCATTTGAGTGTCTGCCTGGCTGTGTGCTGCTGCAGTGTTCCTGCTGAAAGTCTGCTGAGAGCTCTGACCAGCTGTCAGGGCTGGGCTCAGCCCTTCCTTCTCTGTGCTGGCAGCTCAGCTGTCAGCTAATTGCCAGCACCCATCCCTTCACAGTGATTCTGCTCGTCAGCTCTGCTTACTTAAAGCGGGGGTTCACCCTTAGAGGGCACTTTTCCCCCTTAGATTCCTGCTCGTTATTACTAGGGGAATCGGCTATTTATTTTAAAATATGTGCAGTACGAGACGCATCCTCTCCGTCGCTTCCGGGTATGGGCTTCGGGAATGGGCGTTCCTTCTTGATTGACAGGTTTCCGAGAGGCTTCCGACGGTCGCATCCATCGCGTCACGATTTTCCGAAAGAAGCCGAACGTCGGTGCGCAGGCGCAGTATAGAGCCGCACCGACGTTCGGCTTCTTTCGGCTACGAGTGACGCGATGGATGCGACCGTCGGAAGCCTCTCGGAAGAATGTCAATCAAGAAGGAACGCCCGCTCCCGAAGACCCATACCCGGAAGCGACGGAAGAAGATGCAGCTCGAAAACGGGTAAGTACTGCACATATTTTAATATAAATAGCCGATTCCCCTAGACCGAACGAGCAGGAAGCTAAGGGGAGATTTATTTTTTTTTTTAAATGGGTGAACTCCCGCTTTAAAGCCTTCCAGTTCATTTGCTCTTTGCCTTCGCCTGTGTTAACATCACAATAGACTTTCTCCTGCGTTCCTGTTGAAGTTCTGCTTGACTGACGTTCCCTACAGATCCTGCTTGCTGTACTACTACCTTTATCGCTGGCTTTTGGACATTCGCTTGGCTGACTACCCGATCCGGTTACTGAACTCCGCTTACTCTGTTTACCTTTTTATTTTTATTATTAAACAAGTGTGATTTAACTGTACTTCTGTCTCGGTCTGATTCATGGTTTCTGACACCAGCCATACGGCCCAGCCCTGCAGCACAAGTGTAGTGCTTCCTTAACATCAGCTGAACTATGCACTGGGCATGGCAACTGTTGGTTCTCCTGCTGCCTTGGAACTGCATTTCCTGCTGCAAGATCCCCGATCTACATCTGCAGGCACTGGTATTCCTCCTGTCCCTCAATGCCCTCTGTTTCACTCCCAGTGGGGCCTGGGCTGCAGATACAAGAGAGGCCGACCTCATCATTTCAGTCTTCTCCCAGGTATGTGACACCCTAGAGGGTAGAAATCTGACCATGATCCTGTTCCTCCTCTTCCTCCAATAATGGACCAGATCAGTCAGACCACGTACATTACACTGGTCCCTAAAATCTAATTTAAGATCTATTTAGTCAACATTCATATCCTATTTACTCAATTCTTTACTGTCCCCAAAATAGTGTTTTTGCAAAGTGAGGGAACGTGCACATTTATTAAGGTCCAAAATGGTATCAAACAAACTAAAGTGGCTCGACGGACACAAATCTGACACCTTAGAGAGCAGAGAGTAATCAAATTATGTCAGTGCCCTCTGAGACAGGTATAAAGGCTAAGTTCACCTTCTTTTTCCCCCCCCTCTAAAATCCAGCTAGATACCATTAATGTACCTTGGTTGCAGAAAAATACAAGCTTTCTTTGATTTTGAGATCAAGGCCTTACCTTATTCCTGCTATATTTCTTGGAAAGCTTTTGGCCCGGGTTCACACCTATGCGAATTGAGTGCGGCTTAAACCGCATCCAATTTGCAGAATATTTCTACATACATTGGGGCAGATTCTCGTAGATCGCCGCATCTCTGCGGCGGCGTAACGTATCTCATTTACGTTACGCCGCAGCAAGTTTTACGGGCAAGTGCTTGATTCACAAAGCACTTGCCTGTAAAGTTGCGGCGGCGTAGCGTAAATCCCCCGGCGCAAGCCCGCCTAATTCAAATTAGGCGGGTAGGGGGCGTATAGCATTTAAATTAGGCGCGTTCCCGCACCGAATCTAATGCGCATGCGCCGTCTCTAAAATTTCCCGACGTGCATTGCGCTAAATGACGTCGCAAGGATGTCATTGGTTTCGACGAGAACGTAAATGGCGTCCAGCCCTATTCACGGACGACTTACGCAAACAACGTAAATTTTCAAATTTCGACGCGGGAACGACGGCCATACTTTAACATTGACTGCGCCTCATATACCCAGGGGCAACTTTACGCGTTGCAAATCTAATGTTAACGTCGTAACTTCACTGCGTTGACCGCGCGTATGTTCGGGAATTCGTGTATTTTGCTAATTTGCATACTCAACATGGAAAACGACGTCGGCGACACCTAGCAACAAAAAAAAAAATTGCATTTAAGATCCGACAGCGTAAGAGCCTTACGCCTGTCGGATCTAATGCTTATCTATGCGTAACTGATTCTATGAATCAGGCGCATAGATACGACGGCTGGACTCAGAGATACGACGGCGTATCAGGAGATACGCCGGTGTATCTCTTTTGAGAATCCGGGCCATTGTTTTCAATGAGGCTGGTTCACATATGTGCGATGCATTCGCACTACGCATTGCCGAAAGAACGTGTGCGTTTTCTAGGCATTGCGGTGCTTCTTAGGTGCGAATTCAGGCCCATTATATTCTATGGGCACGCAGCTGATCCGCAGATGTGTTAATTTCTCTTCAGGATTTGTCTCATTCACCTCAATACACTTCCCCCCTCCCCCTCCCCTCTCCCAGGTCTCCAAATTCGCATCTAAAATGGACCTGATCTGATGGACAGTTCTCTTATCTCTCTGCAGAGATAAGAGAGCTGAAATTCGCACCGCACTAGTGTGAATCCCGCCTTAGAGACTCCCCGGTATACAGACAGAGACAGAGGAACCAGTAGGGCACAAGTTTAAGTTTACCAGCTGCCCTCATTAGCACACACTTAACCCATTATCTAATTTTTCACAGCATCCCAGCATTTCTCCACATGTGGATTTACCTGACTTCCCCAGGGTTCTTTCAGATAGGCTCATGCCAGGACAGGATGCATGCTAAACTCCCTTGGGCCGCATCCAGCTCAAGGGACACCTCTGATGTGGTGCAAGGGCCCGCCTGATTGGATACAGAGTGATTGGTGTGTCCTCCTATTATATAGTTTTGCTAAATGTAAAGGATATTGTACAATCAGATTGTATAGTGTATGGCCACATTTGTTCACCTAAAATTACCTAGTTGTGCTTTCAGTGTTATTAATTGTTAATGACACACCAACCACACAAGCAAACGCACATTTTGCCACATGAAAAAACATGTGACAAATGTAGGAAATACTTGCAGCCCACCAAAATGTCCCATGAGCTCCTTTGCCACATGTAGCGGACTGCCCCTTGTGTCTCACTGGAAAAAATGAGCCACTACTCTAGGTGAGAGTGGGGCCTGAAAGTGAAATTGGTGCATTTACACAAGGACAATAAGGCTCCATTCACATCTATGTGTTTCCAAAAGCATGGAAAACCACGCAGAAAATGCATGCTTTGCCATGCGTTTCAGAAATGCTGCCAATGTGCATCGTACTTGTGTTGTCATTACATGTTAAAGGCACCCAAAGTGCCGCGAACACACCAAAAACTGTAATAGCGCACCATGCTTCACTCTAATAAAAGTTCTGGAGCTTCTCTGGGGCGATTGTTGTGTGTAGGGCAGCCCATTTAGGTGAATAAGCTGACCTATTCTTAAATGGTGAAAATGCTTCAAAACGCCCAAAACAAATGCATGTGGGAATCTTTGCAGGAGTTCTTGCTATGTGGAACACATGGGTGTGCAGAATCCTGAGAAAAAACTGTGGGACAAACTTAGGAAAAAAAAAAAACTCTTCATGAGACTCTTCATGAAATATGCCAATTTGTATTTTTGTTCAGGAACTTCACTACATTCTTTGACTAACTCTCAGATCACCTTTTCACCTGCAATATTTTGCTGCATCAGACCATGGAAAACGTATTTGTCGTTTATGAACCCACCCCAAAGTGACTATCCCTGCTTCCCAGAGAGCACCCAACACCTTCTACTTTTCCATTTTGAGTTTGCTCTTCTTGACAGTGCTGAGATTCCTCTTTTTCACAGCTAATGTGGAACCAGAATATTAAATCGATAAGACAGATTCCTTTATTCTGTAACCCTTTACAGTAATTATCAGACATGGAGAGGTAAGAGTCAGAGCATAGGCGTGTACACAGGGTGTGCCGGATGTGACCACCAGGCACACCCTAATCACCCCATGCGCATTAGTTTTATCGCTCTGTGTAGCAGCAGGTACATGTGAAAGATCTACCTCTTACCTTCTCTGCCATAAGAGAAATGTCTATGCTCTTCTCTTTCACTGTGTCGACAGGGAGATCAATGTGCCAGGGTCATATATATATGTAGAGACACACACATGCATGTGTGTTTGAGCTTTAGAGTGCACACCCTAATGCTTTAGGCTGCGCACACCTATGAGTCAGAGGAAAGGTTTAGGGTTCCTGCTCATCACACTGAGGCTAATTTATTAAATACTTTCTTCAGCTCTGTGTATACAAAGGAGCAAGGGGGAGCTCATGTCCATAATGGGGTGGTATTGACACATCCCCAAATGATCCACAATGACTCAAAAGTGATATGGTCCAGAAATATTTAGACGGAATAAAGGTGGATAAAGCTCCTGGACCTGATGGCATCCACCCACAGATCCTAAAATAATTGAGCTCTGTAATTTCAAAGCCAGTATATATAATTTTTAGAGACTCATTAATGACAGGAATAGTACCACTGGATTGGCACAGGGCGAACGTGGTGCCTATATTTAAAAAGGGAACAAAGTCTTTACCAAGTAACTATAGACCTGTTAGTATACCTTCTATACAGGGGGTCCTCGACTTATGAACGCCCGACTTACGAACAACTCCTACTTACAAATGGGACACTGCAGGGACTATCTGCTGTTCTGCGCATGTGCGGCCAGGCGGAACCTCGGAAAACATCGGAAAATTTTGGAAATGTTCATAATTGCCGTTCTGCGCATGCGTGGCCATTCGACGGAACATCGGAAAATTACGGAAATGTTCGTAATTGCCATTCTGCACATGCGTGGCCCGACTTACAACATTTCCGACATAAGAACAAGGCAAAAGTCCCAAATGCGTTCATAAGTCGGGGAACCCCTGTAGTCGGGAAGATACTGGAGAGATTAATAAAAGACTACATAGATGAGTTCTTACTGGAAAAATATATTTTAAGTAACAGACAGTATGGATTCATGAAAGACAGAAGTTGTCAGACAAACCTGATTTATTTTTATGAGGAGGTAAGTAAAACCTTGGACAGAGGAGTGGCGGTAGACGTTGTATACTTGGATTTTGCAAAAACTTTGATACAGTTCCGCACACACGGCTCATGTGTAAGGTAAAGTCTACAGGATTGGAAATATCAGTTTGGAAATGTATAGAAAACTGTCTAAAAGACAGAATTCAGAGAGTCGTGGTTAATGATTCTTACTTTGAATGGTCTAAGGTTATCAGTGGTGTACCCCAAGGTTCAGTGCTGGGAATCTTACTTTTTAATATCTTTATAAATGATATTGGGTCTGGGATCAAAAGTAACATTTCTGTCTTTGCAGATGACACCAAGCTATGCAGTGGAATAACGTCCTTACAGGATGTCTCTTTACAAGCCGACCTCAATGCTCTGTCTAATTGGGTGACTATGTGGCAGATGAGGTTTAATGTTGATAAATGTAAAGTTATGCACTTGGGGGCAAAGAATATACATACATCATACATGTTGGGGGAGTACAACTGGGGGATCTGGGGGTTTTGGTAAATCATAAGCTCAATAATGGCATGCAATGCCAAGCTGCGGTTTCCAAAGCAAGCAAAGTCCTTTCTTGTATTAAGAGAGGTATGGACTCCAGAGAGAGAGAGGTATCATTTTGCCCCTGTTCAAATCATTAGTAAGACCAAATTTAGAATATACAGTTCAGTTTTGGGCACCAATTCTCAAAAAGGATATTGGGGAACTGGAGAAAGTGCAGAGAAGGGACACCAAACTGATAAGAGGCATGGAGGAGCTCAGCTATGAGAAAAGATTAGAGGAACTGAATTTATTCACTCTTGAGAAGAGGAGAATAAGGGGGGATAATGGTGTTGAGTTATTCACTTTACGGTCAACACAAAGGACAAGGGGTCACTCTTTACGTCCAGAGGAAAAGAGATTTAATCTCCAAATGCGGAAAGGTATCTTCACTGTAAGAGCTGTGAAAATATGGAATATACTCCCTCCAGAGGTGCTCCAGAGGTGCTTTAAGAAATTGGGTATATGAGATTGTACGATATTTTTTATTTATTTATTTTTTTGGTTGAACTGGATGGACTTGTGTCTTTTTTTTCAACCTGACTAACTATGTAACTATGTAACTATGATCACATTGGTTAACGATTTTAAAACAAAACTTTTCCACAGACCTGTTTTGGAGAGTCCCGAGGCCCCCCTCAAGAAAGAAAAAAGAATTTGTCATTCCTTTGGTCAGTGTGGTCTATTGTTTGGGCAACAGTTGTCTGTTAGGTGGTTGGTTGCAGATCTCCCTGCTGACTTTGCTCTGTTTCCTTCTGCTACACTTATGCCCCGTACACATGATAAGATAATCAGATGATTACTGGTGTTACTTGTTTGTACACCCTGGGACACATATCGACCTTCCAACAGCCGCATGACATTACCCCTATAGGTTACAACACTGTTGTCCAGCATAGGAACGAGCATATTGAGGACCTATTGTGTATGGATGTTACTCCATCCTGCTGTTTGTGAGGTGTTTGTTGTCCCAGTGGGCCCCAGGACCACTTAGTTTGGCACAGACGACGTGTAATTATACCTGTATCGCCTAATCCAAGCTTGCGAATTGTGTTCTGACCTTAAAGTCACTACGAGATCCCTTTCTAAAATTGTGGACAAGTTCCTTATCGACCTTGTGACACCGTTTGCTATATGTGCCCTATGGATGCATCCATCGAGAGACCATCTGTTATATAACTACTTGTTCTCTGTTACACATGATCTCACAAAATCCTTGTTATCGTCCTGAAGAAGCCCCATGGCGAAACGTGCGTCGCCGACTTCTGAGGATTTTGTATACAGTGGTCATTTATTGTAACTGTAATTTATTACCATGCATTTCTTTGTTATTTAATATGATATTAAACTTTATGTTTAATATACTTCCTTGGCCTCAAAGTCTGACCATCAATATCTACTTGTAGTTATTGTTTCCCCTTTACTATATATACAGATGTGGCCCATGTGAGTGCTATCCCCTTGTATTGCAACTTCTCCTTTCTTTCTCTTTCTGTTTGCTTTAGCTCCCCCCTTCTTTCTCCCTCTCTATTCCCAACCCTTCTTTTTATTCAATTTTCTCAGAAAATAGACCAGCAAACGACAATCATTTAATCAGTACAGAATGCGTCCACTAAAAATAAAAAAAACACGGTGTCCTCATGGTGCTCGGTATTGAACTCGGTGCTGCCACTGTACAAGATCACCTTTGCTAATCGAAACTGTCCTACTAAATTTGATAAGATATGGTCGGGGTGGATAGATGCCTGGGGCACAGCGTTTACTGGTGACAATGATGGAAATGACCCTCTGTTATGTTTTCCTAGAAGCTATATGCTGTATGTTCAAGGTGTGTTTGACTGCTCGGATGAGGTCCTTCCCCCCCCTTTCCCTCCCCTCTTCTCCTCCCCCCCCTGTTATACACTCCTCCTGCTTCCCCCCCCCCCGGAACCTCCTTTAAGTAACCTTGCTGTGATTTCTTGTTCCCAAATTGGTATCTCATTGTATGGGTGTATGCTAGCCTGTCACCGCCTCTCTCCTGTTCATACCAGCAACACATCTAACTGGTGAAATTCTGAGTAATGCTTTCTCTGTGACTAACTGTGCTTATGCATCGCTTGTATTGTAAAAATTTGAATAAACATTTTTCTTGTGAAAAAAAAAAAAAAAAAACAGCTATCATCGGAAACACGAAAATAACCTGCAAGGAAATGGGAGAACAACCCGAACGGAAATAGCCAAAAGGCGTGGCAGACACAGGGGTCACACATATTTGACATAATTTCCGATACGTAGCTAATGCTATGCAAACAGGAAGGTTTCCCAGATTCATACAAAAAAAATCATACATTTCATAAGGGGGGCAAAATGCACTGTTGAATTCAATATTAGTATTATGCAAAAAAATGCGAAGGATATGTCGTACAATTATCTGATCGTGTGTATGAGACATTACTTGGTCTCACTGTTCTTCAACTCCTCTAACTAGGTCTTCCCATATTTTATTCCTATAAATACCCTGTCCACCCATAGGTGAGTGACTGAGCCCACTTATTTTTCCTAGGAATTGGCATATGCTTTTATGGAAGTCTTTTTAAAAACAGCTTGTAAGACCCTGAGTTAGAAGTGTTCTTACTGTGTTTTGGATTGACCTTAATGACTTACTTCAGTTGGTCTGGCCTTGGATGAGGTCCTCCTACCTGGACCTCTGCTGCATTTACTGACACCAAATTAGCTTTTTCCCTGGTTTTCCATTCTGGCGATCAGTTTGGGTTGCTCCCCACAATGACGTCTGACTATATTATCTGACCATTCAGCTATTTCCACATTCTAGACTGCAAATGTCCCAACCACACATGGTACTTCCTGACCCTGAAGAGTCTATTTCAAACCTGCTGGAGCATCTTTGTCCATTCTATAGAGCCTTCATAGACATTTATGTTCACCAAGGATCCTCACAGCTTTTATAAACTCGTGTAAGCTACCAAGCTTAAACCAAATATGTTTTAACAAAAGAAACAACATTCACCATAACATGCACATTTCATACTTGCCAACAGTCCAGATTTTCCCAGGACAATCCCGCATCGGATCTGTTTCTGGCTTCAAAAATATGGCTGCTGCCGCAAGATCTTTCCTGTTTCCCGCTAGCTCTCAGCTCAGATCCGAACTCCGTCCCTCCATCCCTCTGCATTGCAGCTCCTTCATAGTCTCAGTACAACACCATAAAAAGGAGGGGACACGGACAAGGGCGGTGGCAGTAGACAGCCGAATAACATTGCTAGGGAGAGTGGGAGGAGCTGCAGTGCCGTAGGCTGGAGGGGAAGAGTTACGATCTCAGCCGAGAGCCAGCCGAGAGCCAGGGGAAACAATTTTTCTGGGAGAAACCAATATTGGCACAACACTGGTCTGTGAGAGGTAGAGTCAAGGGACTCCGCTGCCTGGGGACGCCTGATGTAAGGAAGCACTCTGCCGGGGACACCTGATGTAAGGAAGCACTCCGCTGGGGACGTGTGATGTAAGGAAGCACTCCGCTGGGGACACCTGATGTAAGGAAGCACTCCGCTGGGGGCGCCTGATGTAAGGAGGGACCCCGCTGGGGACACCTGATGTAGGGAGGGACTCCACTGGGGACACCTGATGTAAGGAGGGACTCCGTTGGGGACGCCTGATGTAAGGAAGCACTTTGCTGGGGATGCCTGATGTAAGGAGGGACTCCGCTGGGGACGCCTAATGTTAGGAGGGACTCCGCTGGGGACACCTGATGTAAGGAGGGACTCCACTGGGGATGCCTGATGTAAGGAGGGACTCCGCTGGGGACACTTGATGTAAGGAGGGACTCCGTTGGGGACGCCTGATGTAATTAGGGACTCCGCTGGGGACACCTGATGTAAGGAGAGACTCCACTGGGGACACCTGATGGCATATGGTGGCAGGCAACGTGACAAGTGACACGCTCAGGGCTTCCACTGATTCTACATTATGGTGAGTTGAACTATTTCATTTTGTATTACAATGTAGTAATAGAATTCAATCATCCTGACACCATAAGTACCTTTATCTGCTGATTGTTAAACCATATGGAATACACATATTTCTATTGTGGTGTAGGATCTGGGCCTGCTGTCCCTCCATCTTCTTTTTTTTCTTTCCTTCTCTCTCCTTCCTTCCCTATCTCTTTCTCCCTTCATCCCTCGTTCATCTCAGACTCGGATCACACCCCTTGAGCCACGCCCCTTTTAGCCATGCCCACTATTTAGTTTAAATCACGTCTATTTTTCAGTGTGGCGCGCATAGCGAGCCGCATTTTCCTATTTCTTCTACGCCGCGCCTTAAAATTAATGTTCCGCCTGCAGACAAAAAAGTGTCCCTTTAACTTTTTTTACAATGTTGGCAACTATGACATTTTTTTTCTTGGATGCCTTTGTTTTACCAGACTGTGTAGAATCAGTTTGCAGGGCTACCAATGCTTCAGGGACT
Organism: Rana temporaria; assembly: GCF_905171775.1. Lineage (NCBI taxonomy): Eukaryota > Metazoa > Chordata > Amphibia > Anura > Ranidae > Rana > Rana temporaria. The sequence goes on from NC_053494.1 coordinate 119,004,057, forward strand.
TTGAAGACTCTTTAAATTGAGTTAGCATTATATTACAATTAGAAATCATACTAAGTCTCGATCCGAAAGTGTTTGTTCAGATACTTGATTTTCAGGTACCTAGCGCTGCTTTCTTTATGAATTAATGTTTCCCACTGTGCTGCTCTTTCATCCATGTTAATTTATTTTATGTACATAACTTCAATGCCATTTTAATACACAGTTCTTGTTTTTTTTCATGCTTCACCAACACCTTCATGTTAAATGTGGCAAAGGTTTCCAAAAAAGTTTGTAACTTCTGTTCTAAATTATAATAAATACAATATTCAAAGAATAATGTATTTTCTTAGTAGTATTAGCAAACTAGTCTTCTGCTTGTGTGAATAGAATAGGCGATAGAACAAAATGGCAGTCAAAAATAATGGTTTTGTCATGAAACAATGACTGTAATATGCTAGTGTATGCAAAAAGCTGAAGATCTTTCACTTTGAATTCTTCAGAACTGATAATCTGGAATAATTATCAGGGTTTGGTAACTATGCCAAGAACGTACTTTCAGCATAACACTAACGGTAAGTATGTGGTTAATCTAAACCATGACAAAGTACATTACTGGTTTAACTATTTCTGTTTTTTGTAAATGTCAGTCATGAAAATGCACCATAAGCTATTTTGCAAAACTTGAGAACTTTCTTTTGTATGTACCAAACTCTACTGTTTTTTTAAATAAACTATATAAAATGGAGTACTTACACAGAGAGTTTTTAAAATTGTTTTGTGGATAGATCTCTTCAACTCAAGCATGCAATTGACTACTGGCAAGAGGTTTACAATTCCTACTTTGACACTGTCATATCTGGCATGACAAACTCATTCAAATGAGCTATATTCATAGAGTTTACAATACCCCTAAGCGACTCTTTCTTTGGTCAAACGTCCTTTGTGTCACAAATGTGGCGTTGAGCAGGGTGATTTTTTCACATGGTTTGGGCCTGTTCCAGGATCAGGCCTTTCTGATCTGAGATTACTGAATTCATTGCCTCAAATTTAGAAATTCCTAATGTATGTAACCCAAAATGGTGTCTATTAGATATATTTGATGATGTAGAGTTACCGGCTAGAACCAAAAGTTTCCTCAGAATGCTTTTCTATGCTAGGAAAACAATTGCTCTGCATTGGATAAGATGAGATGGTCCCCACTTAGGTCTATGGAAAACATTTATTAATCAGAACTTGCTGCTTTATAAATTGACATACGAAGCGAGAGGATGCCCCCAAAAAAATTCTTAAAATATGGGGACCATGGATAAATTCCCCACTCATAAATTTAACAGTTAGGATCTGTGTTCTTAAATGAAAGATCCAAAAAGCTTCCCGCTTGCACAGACATCTGACACTGTGCCACCTCTAGGAGGTTTCCTAACTCTCTCAATCCCCTAAATATGGAGAGCTGTGAGATCGCCACCATGTGACCTATTGATACGATTAGCAACATTTGTTGAATGGTTCAAAAAAACAAATAATTGAGCGCACTCCCAATGAAAACCTATAAGAGATAATAAGATCCTGGAGAAAAGGTGGAGGAGGGAAGTAATGTAGGGAGATTTGACCAAAGTTCAAATAGGTGTTTAAATGGATATTCTATAGTCCATGTTAAATGTCCATAAACACTGTGATAAATGCAACTTCGCTTGATGGCAGCCAGCTGACAGATGAAGTTATCTGTAGTACAACGAAAAGAACACAAAGCGGCGCCTTCTAAGCGTAGCAGTTGAGTAATTTATTGAAACATATGAAAGTATATAAAAAACCTACTCACAAGGCAGGTGTAAAATCGAGCATGGGAACATGAGTGCTGTCATCCGCGGGGATCTGGGTGGTGGTGATCATCACTCGCGCTGGATAGCAGAGACTTCCTTGCCACAGGCGGCGGCAATTTATGTTTCAATAAATTACTCAACTGCTACGCTTAGAAGGCGCCGCTTTGTGTTCTTTTTGTTGAAGGGTTCTCCTGGATGTCATACACATGGGTATGGAAACGATCTCGCAGATTCCTTGTTGTTCTGCCTACATATTGTATGTTGCAAATTTTGCAGGTAATCAAGTATATAAAGTATATTCCACACTAAGCTAAGCCAGGTAGCTCCCTCACTAGATGTAAAATAGCTGGGGAGAGGGAGTAGTCCAAAGAAGGGGCACGTCGAGAGACTACTCTACTCTGACACCAGCAGAAAGAATTTGGGCATACACACTGTTGCCAAACAATATTGGGAAATGACATTCAGCAATGTTTTAGATTTTTCTAAATTCCATGCTAAATGCAGTGGAGAACACAGGAGGTCTTCTTTCCTTACCACCTCGTAGGCTACTCCTCTCAGTTCCCCTGGCTATGCTGACAGCTCTTCTAATGTTATCTTCAGGGTATGCCCACTGTAAGAATTGATCCCTCATTTTGGAGATCTCCCTCTCAAAGTCAACATCACTGCTACATTTTCTGCATATAAAATTGTAAAAATTGCCCCACAGGAATGCTTCTGGTAGTGTGTCCAGGATGGCCAGTATCTGCCCTTAAAATGCTATTACCAAACAAAGGCTTTCTGTATGACACATCCTTCACAACCTTCCAATATCACATTTAAAAAACTGATGGAACCTCTATCCATTAGTCCAAGGAAACTCAGGTTTACCATGGTGGGGGACCCTAATGAGCGTGGCAAAAAGTTAAAAATATAGGGCCTGATCCACAAAAGGGATACGCCGGCGTATCTACTGATATGCCGTCGTATCCCTGTTTCTATCTATGGAACTGATCCACAGAATCAGTTTCTCATAGATAGGCAGAAGATCCGACATGTGTAAGGGACTTACACTGTCAGATCTTAGGATGCAGTACCGCAGCCGCCGCTGGGGGCATTTCTCGTCGAAATCCAGCGTCGGGTATGCAAATTAGCACTTACGGAGATCCACGAAGCTTTTACGCTTCGTTTTTTCTCAGTAAGTATTAGTTTGCCGTCGCAAAATTAGGGCTGCTTTTACAAAGTGTAAAGTTAGTACACCATGTAAAAGTAGACCCTTCTTTCCCTCGACGCTGTCAAATTTTTTTTCAAATTTTTTTTTTCCCCGCCGCATCTCTTTTTTTTCCCGACGCAACTTTTTTTACCCGGCGCGATTCACAAAACTCGGCGTAAGGTAATTTCGCGCAATGCACGTCGGGAAAATCGCGTCAGGAGCATGCGCAGTACGTCCGGCGCGGGAGCGCGCCTAATTTAAATGGGACTCGCCCCATTAGATTGGGCACGCCTTGCGCCGGCCGGATTTAAGTTACACCGCAGAAAATTTCTAGGTAAGTGCTTTGTGGATCGGGCACTTAGGTAGAAATTTTCCGGCGCTGTAACTTAAATCCGAATATTTAAGTTACACCCACTGGCTGTGGATCTGGCCTGTAGTTTTTTATCAAAATTTTCGCTCTTTTTTGTTTATAGTGCAAAAAATTAAAACCGCAAAGGTGATTTAATATCACTATTTGTGGAAAAAAAGGAAGTCAATTTTGTTTGGGTACAGCGTCACATGACTGCGCAATTGTCAGTTAAAGTGACTCAGTGCCCTATCGCAAAAAATGGCCTGGTCATTAAGCAGGAAATTATCTGGCCTGTAAGTGATTAATGTATCATCATTCACATCTAATAAAAAAATTATCCAATGTACCTAGTTTACTAGAACAAATAAGTACTGTATCAGGTAAATATTATAGCGCCTAAAAAATTTGATGTGTGGGTGGAACGGTTTATCACATCCAAAAATCTCCATCTTCTCCCACCAACCCTTGTACAAGTTCGCGAGAGAGGGTGAAAACCTGGATCCCATTGACTCCCTTACCCCATCAAATGAGAAAAAGTTGTGAGCCAGTAATTAATCTAGGCATTCCAAAATAAACTGGCTCTGCATACAAAATATAAACCACAATGGTCCAGGAAAAAAACATTGCCCTGAGTTCCATGGAATGTGGAATGGAGAATTATAAACTAGATACATTGCATGTAATCCACATATCTCCCTCCACCCACTCATATCCCTGACAAAGCTTCAATAGATACTTTAAGTCACGCAAATAGCTAGATAACCTAGTGACCAAGGGCTGGAGCCAGTAGTCCAACCATTGTTCTATCCTCTCATTCAATGACCCAATGGCACTATAGGTCTCCCCACAAAGGGGTTTAGTCCCTTGTGTATTTTAGTTAAGTGGTAAAAGACAGGTGCATCCAGGTCTAACAGCTCTTCTTCCTGCACGGATTGTATACCTAGTCTAGTGCCCTGCTGGACCAATGAGAAGATGTTTGGCTAATAGAAATGCGCATGCACAAATGAATTTCCACAGAATGGCTATCAGTAATGCGCGCACGTGAAGGGGCGCATGCACAATGTATCTTGGTGCCAAGTGGACTTTTTAAGGATGCTTTTGCCTGTGCTCTAATGCTAACTGGTCTTCAGCTGTTCCCTGTGTCCTGTGTACTTCCACTGTGTTCCCTTGGTTTCTGACCCAGCTTACTCCTGACCTGATCTCAGATCCTGCTTCTGTCTTATCGCTAGTTCCTGACCCGGCTTGTTCCTGACTTGGTACTTCGCTGTCTGCCTGTTGATGACCCTGGCTAATACTATGACCATGTTTCTGTCTCTGATCCTGGCTTACCGACCCGTTCAAGTGTCTGCCTGGATGTCTGCTGCTGCAGTTCTGTGCCTTCTGCAAGGCTGCTGAGAGTTCTGACCAGCCACACATCCTGGATCCGCAGTGCAAGTGGAGTGCTTCCTTAACCACTTGACCACTGGGCACGTAAACCCCCTTAATAACCAGACCAATTTTCAGCTTTCGGTGCTCTCACAATTTGAATGACAATTACTCAGTCATACAACACTGTACCCAAATGAAATTTCCGTCCTTTTTTTCACACAAATAGAGCTTTCTTTTGGTGGTATTTAATCACTGTTGGGTTTTTTATTTTTTGCGCTATAAGAGAAAAAAGACTGAAAATTCTGTAAAAAAAATAATTTTTCTTTGTTTCTGTTATAAAATTTGGCAAATTTAGTATTTTTCTTCATTCTTTTGCATAAATGTGAAAGATGAAGTTACGCCGAGTAAATAGATACCCAACATGTCACCCTTCAAAATTGCACACGCTCGTGGAATGGCGCCAAACTTCGCTACTTAAAAATCCCCATAGACGACGTTGCAGGGTATTGTGGGTTATTGCGGAGTATTGTGGGGTATTGCGGAGTATTGTGGGGTATTGCGGAGTATTGTGGGGTATTGCAGGGTATTGCGGAGTATTGTGGGGTATTGCGGGGTATTGCGGAGTATTGCGGGGTATTGTGGGGTATTGCGGAGTATTGCGGAGTATTGCGGGGTATTGCGGAGTATTGCGGAGTATTGCGGGGTATTGCGGGGTATTGCGGAGTATTGCGGAGTATTGCGGGGTATTGCGGAGTATTGCGGAGTATTGCGGGTTATAGCGGGGCATTGCGGAGTATTGCGGGGCATTGCGGAGTATGGGGGCATTGCAGAGTATTTTGGGGTATTGCAGAGTATGGGGGCATTGCAGAGTATGGGGGCATTGCAGAGTATGGGGGTATTGCAGAGTATGGGGGCATTGCAGAGTATGGGGGCATTGCAGAGTATGGGGGCATTGCAGAGTATGGGGGCATTGCAGAGTATTGCACAGGGAGGGATGGATGGCTGGATCTGTGACTGCATGTGTCACAGATCCAGCCCGCAGCAGCAGCAGCAGCTTCCGCTCTCTCCCCTCTCCTCTCTCACACTGTACCGTTCGGTACAGAGAGGAGAGGAAGGAACCGGCGTCATCACATGACGCCGGTTTGTTTACTAGTGATCGCTCCGTCATTGGACGGAGCGATCACGTGGTAAACCGCCGCTATCAGCGGCGATTTACCGTGATCCGTGATCAGCCGGGTCCGGAGGACCCGGCGGTCACGGAGACTCCCGTGTGCGCGCCCCACAGGGCGCGCGAGAGCGCGATTCTGGGAGGACGTACATTGACGCCCTCCCAGAGTTAAGCAACCGCCTTGTAGACGTATTTCGTCTATAGGGCGGTTGTTAAGTGGTTAACCTCAGCTGAACTACTGTGCACGGCAACTGTTCCTGATCTGATGGTTCTCATGCTGCCTTGGAACCACATCTCCTGCTCCAAGTTCTCCGATCTACATCTGCAGGCACTCATGTTCCTCCTGTCTCTCAGCGCCTTCTATTTCACTCCCAGTGGGGCCTGGCTGGAGATACAAGAGAGGCCGACCTCGTCATTGCAGTCTCCTCCCAGGTACGTGACACCCTAGATTGGACTGGGTAGAAATCTGACCATAATTTAAAGAACAAGGACCACAGATCCCTGTTCCTCCTTTTCCTTCAATCGAGACTCATGGACCAGATCAGTCAGACCACATACATTACACTGATCCCTAAAATCTCCCCAAATTGCGGCAAATGCGGCAAATGCACCAAAAACTGCAGTAGCCGACAGACCCTTGTACTACTAAGCTGATGGAAAATCTAAAGGAAATTGTACAAACAGATTTTAAAGGGACACCCTCTACTGTGATGCAACAAGGAAGTGGATGATTCTGGGAGATCACCTACAGGAAGTGAAAGCTGAGAAATACAGATAAACTGACAAGATTTGAAACTTCTTGTGGATAAGATAAATGAGAGAGAAAAGCACATTGGGGTGGCTGGGCCAGAAATGGAATTGAAAAACAATTCTATTTTTTATGAAAACAAATATTCAGATTGAAAAGGTGAACATATCCTTTAATACATTAATTAGTGTCTCTGTTGACGTTCTTCGTAGGATAACGATCCTTGCCACCCATATATTTTTCTTTCCCCCCCCCTCTTTGGGTTTTCTTCTTTCTTCTTGTCCATTTCTTTTATTTTTCTTGTTGCCATCCCCTGGCTCCCTGTTTAAGGCTGGGTTTAGACTACTGCGAATTTGATGCAGGTTTTCCACATCCAATTTGCATGTCAAGAGATTGTGACCGGCTCTCTATGGAGCCAGGTCACACATCTCTGGAGCGGCTCCGGTGCGAATTGCACCAAAGTCCTGTGCGTCTTCTGGTCCATTTCAGGTCCGAATTCAGCCAAAAATTCAAACTGAAATCAGACCTGAAATGGTGAGCAGGAACACACCGGACCCCTGCTGTGAGCTGCTCCATGCTTCAGTGTTAAACCAGCCTAAATGTAGTGGTTGTCCTGAATTGGTTCCAGACATACTTCTCTTATTGAAATCTTAGGCCCCGTACACACGGTCGGTTTGGTCCGATGAGAATGAACCGAAGTTCATTTTCATCGGACCAAACCGACCGTGTGTATAGGCTATCGGTCTGGTTTCCTTCGGTCCGAAATTTCTAAACATGCTTCAAAACCGAACTGCTGGACCGCTGCCCGATCGGATTTTGAACTGATGGTGTGTACACACATCAGACCATCAGGCCACTTCTGCGGTGAACCGATGAAAACGGTCTGTCGGACCATTCTCATCGGTTCGGTCCGACCGTGTGTACGGGGCCTTAGGGCCCTTTCACACTAGCGGACGTATGTCCGCATTTTCATCTGTCTGTTTGCGGATGAAAACGGGACATACATTGGTCCCTATGTGATTACGGGTGTCAGCGGATGAACATCCGCTGACACCCATAATTTGTCCGCCTTCGCAAAGATCCGCATTTGCAGACGGAAGAAATCCTATTTTTCTTCTGTCTGCCGGATCGGATGAACACGGACATACGGTCCGTGTTCGTCCGATCCCCCATAGGGGCGAGCGGAGGAAAGACAGGGCGGTCCCTGCACAGTGTGCGGGGACCGCCCTGTCAGCTGCCAGCTCAGCTGGGATTTTACAGAGGATCCCCGCTGAGCAAAGCGGACACATGGAGCGGATCATTACTGATCTGCTCCTTGTGAAAGGACCCTTAAGATGAATCGGCTACAGACATGTCTGAGAAACTCTTTTTATAATTCTATTTGAACCAGATTTTTTTTTGGATTATTCATCGTAAACTGTTGGGGTTTTCCCCACACATATACTAAATTAGACTCATAATCCAGCCTGTCATGGAGCAGTTTTTCCTTCTTTGCTGCTATGACCTCCTTCTCCATTCTGTCAAGCCTCTCATTAAGCTGAACATCCAAACTCTCAAATATGGGTAGATCCTTGCAAGGCATAATTTATTTTTGTATTTCAGCAATTTATCCTTGAAGCCTATAAAGCTATTGTGTCTTAGATGCTATAATGATCCAACAAAGTGACAGTCCATTTCTTCTTTAAATCATCCGAGGCCAACTCAACACCTAGCCATGGGATTGGCTTAAAGAGGAATGGTTAGGGTCTTAGCCTACTCCACGTACATATCACACACATGCAGTATACTGTATTTACTGTGCAAAAAACAACAGTCCCACAGACACACTCTTCTGAGAAAATTGTCAGTAAATATGGTGCACTATTTAGCAACCAGTTACTGTTGGGACAATAAACAGCTTAGCAAACAACAAAGCATACAGAATACAGCACCGAGCACTATGTTATGAACAACAAAGAGTATAAAGTGCAAAGGTCAGGTCTATGAAACGTACATCATAGTGTATACAATGCAGTGGTCAGAGATGTGTAACATATAGAGGGCAAGGAGCAGGCTATGTAAGGTATAAAGTGCAGGGGTCAGGGCTGCATAGTGTACAGAGTTCAGGGGTCAGGACTCTGCAGCGTATAGAGTGCAGGGGCCAGGATTGTGCAGAATAGAGAGTGCTTTGGTCATGATTGTGTAGCATTTAAAAAGCAGGAGTCAGGATTGTATGGATAAAGTGCAGGGGTTCGATCTGTTTACCATGTAGAGTAGATGGGTCAAGACAATGTAGTGTATAGAGTGTAAATCATTAGCCCATCTGCAACATTACATTAGCCCATCTGCTGCTTTACATTTCTGGTTGCTCAGTATTGAAAGACTGGGCCAGATCCTCAGAGTGAGTACGCCGGCGTATCTACTGATACGCCGGCATACTTTCAAATTACCCGCGTCGTATCTTTAGTTTGAATCCTCAAACCAAGATACGACGGCATCTGGGTTAGATCCGACAGATGTACGTCTTTGTACGCCTTCGGATCTAAGATGCAATACTTCGGCGTCCGCTGGGTGGCGTTCACATTGTTTTCCACGTCGGGTATGCAAATTTGCTATTTCCGACGATCCATGAACGTACGAGCGGCCGGCGCATTCCTTTACGTCGTCTCTAGTCGGATTTTTCCGGCGTATAGTTAAAGCTGGTATTTTGCGGCGTATAGTTAGACTTGCCATGTTAAGTATGGTCGTCGTTCCCGCGTCAAAATTTAAATTTTTTCTTTTTTTTGCGTAAGTCGTCCGTGAATCGGAATGTACGTAAGTCCCGTCTAAGTTAAAAAAAATTACGTCCTAGCGACGTCATTTAGCGCAATGCGCGCCGGGAAATTTCGGGACGGCGCATTCGCAGTTCATTTGGCACGGGGACACGCTTCATTTAAATGAAACCCGCCCCCTAATCGCCGATTTGAATTCCACCGCCAGAGATACACTACGCCGCCGTAGCTTACGGCGCAAATTCTTTGAGGATTCAAAGCAGCCAAAAGTAAGTTACAGCGGCGTAGCGTATCTCACATATGCTGCGCCGATCTATTTCTATGTGGATCTGGCCCACTGCTGCTACACTGCTTGCTACAAGTATTAAAGGGCAACAACTCCACTTTCATGAGAAAAAAAAATCTAGCATATACAATTCCGACACAAGTCATATTGTAATTGAATGTTATTAAAAATTACCTTTCCTTTTCAATCAGCAGCGCTGTCATTTTCTGTAAAATGCAATGCAATATGGCTACCTGGATGTGTTCAGTTCCCAGAATGTGTACAGAATGTCCCCTAGATATGGCATTTCCTGCTTGTGTAATTGGCTCACTGATTTTCCAAGAAGATTGTATTAAGATACAAATAAGATTTCATTTTTGGTGAGATACTGCAATTTTCCTCATTAGAGCCTAGCAGGTGCAGCAGCTGATTGATAATAAATAAACCACTCCCATTAGACTTATGCCGCGTACACACCATCGCTTTCTGCGATGGAAAAATGCGACGCTTTATGTGCTTTAAAAAAACGTCATTTTTCAAACTTCAATTTGAACAACGACGTAGCATACACACCATCGCTTTTTCACAACGCTCTAGCACAGCGCAGTTCCGTCAATCACGCACGACGTCACTATAAAGGGTCGTTTCCATGCGGAAGACGGCCTCTTTTGCTGATATCGTGTTGCTGCGTGTTAGTAAAAGTTTGGTGAGATACGATTCGTGATTTTCAGTGACTGTGCTTCAAATTTCGTTTTCTGTCGTACAGTTTGTCTATTTGTTGTCGGATCTGTGATACAGTGCTTGTACTAAGGACGTATTTGTTTAGGCATTACGTTTTGTGTGCACGGTGCTGTTTAGCAGGTCGTTCTTCAAAGGCCATTCTTTACTTCAGGGCGTAATTTTTAGTCTGATCTGATTTGACGACCGTTTTCTAGCCATGTTGCGGGTACGAACTCGTCGCCGAGATCGTGCTGTGCTTGTTGTTAGGATGTGTGCTGCATCCCAGCGACGGTCCATGAACAGGGTGAGGAGGAGGTTGTGGACCAAGAACTGGTTGCTATGCAGGGACCAGTTCTCTCATATGCCTCTGCTGCGGGAGATCCGAGAAAATAACCCTGATGATTTCAGGAATTTTCTTAGGATGTCTGACCCCGTATTTCAGCAGCTTTTGGCTTTGGTGTCGCCATATATCACCAGGCAGGACACCGTTATGCGGGAAGCCATCACTGCTGAGCAGAGGCTAGTTGCTACGTTGCGCTACCTTGCAACAGGGAGAAGTCTGCAGGACTTGAAGTTCTCGACGGGCATCTCCCCCCAGGCTCTGGGCCTCATAATCCCTGAGACCTGTTCGGCCATCATTCAGGTTCTTCAGGAGGACTATGTTAAGGTAAGTGGTGTTCTTTCAATGGTCAAACTATGTCCCAAAAAAAAAAAAAAAAAAAAAAATGTTCTAATATGCTCACAATGCTCACTTTGTCTCTATGTATGCTGTTCTACACAATTAGTAAAGCCCTACATGTTTATTTAATTTAGCCAACCTGTCCATCATTCTATGTTGTGGCCAAACCCACCTAGCATAGTCCCTATATCCCCGTTTATTTGTGGCCTCCATTGTAGTGCTGCATTTTGTGTGTCCCTATATCCCCGTTTATTTGTGGCCTCCATTGTAGTGCTGCATTTTGTGTCCCTATATCCCCGTTTATTTGTGGCCTCCATTGTCCAAACCCCCCCCCCCCTAGATTTTTGAACTACATACTAATAATTATTTTTCTTAGTTAGATATTTTTTGGGGGGTTGTTTCTCATGTGAGAAACTCATCTTGAGCCCCACTCCCCCTAAATATATTTTTTCAACATCAGAGGGGGGTGATTAATATGCTTAATTGTTCACATGTTATTTTTTAATACTAACCTTTTTTGTGGAATTGTTGGTGGGATCCCTTGTAATTTTAGCTATATTCTGTTCAAAATCTTTGTTATAATGTTTTTTATTTTTTCTTTCTATCCAGTTCCCCACCACGCCACAGGAATGGCAGACTGTGGCAGCGGACTTCTCCCAGCGTTGGAACTTTCCGAACTGCGGAGGAGCCATTGATGGCAAGCACATCCGCATTGTGCCCCCACCCCATAGTGGATCCCATTTCTTCAATTACAAGGGGTTCCACAGCGTTGTTTTGATGGCGGTGGTCTCTGCAAATTACGAGTTCTTGTACGTGGATGTTGGGAAAAATGGCCGGATGTCGGACGGCGGTGTCTTTGCGGAGACGAAGTTCGCCCAACGGCTTCGGTTGGAGGACCTAGGATTGCCACCTGCGGAGGAGAACGAAGAGGGTCTGCCCTTCGTGTTTGTAGCAGATGAGGCTTTTGGTTTGGGTCCCCACCTCATGAGGCCATTTCCCGTACGCACCCTCACCCATGAGAGGAGGGTTTTTAATTATCGGCTGGCCAGAGCAAGACGTGTGGTAGAGAATGCCTTTGGAATCATGGCCAGCCGATTCAGATTGTTTTTAACAGCAATAAACCTGGCGGAATACAAGTGGAATTACATCATCCTATCTTGTTGCATTTTGCACAATTTTTTGAAACGAAATTCTCAAACTTACCTGACGGTATTGCCTGATAAGGCTGATCTTGTGGCTCCGGAGCCGGGACATCAGGCTAGCCATAGAGGCTTGGCCCCCCAAACCGCACGTGCAGTGCGTCAATCCTATGTGGACTATTTTATGGGGAGGGGGGCCATTGCAATGCCTGATCTTGATTAAATAATTAAATTTACTTTTTGTTTGATGAAACAGTGTTTATTTGTTTGATTTTAGTTATTTGTAAGTTTTGGGGGGTAATGTTTCTTTTTCCTAGGTTCTCATCCAGCCATGTGTTTGGGATGTCATAAATTCCCATGAGTGTTAAATCTTAATAACTCTACAAATATGCCTGAGTAATTGAATGAGTCTGCATTGATACCAATAACTACACACAAATTGTTTGGAGTCCAAAATGTTATTTATTTGTTACTTTTTTATTTTTGATTAGTACAACAAATCTTTTTTTTTGTTTTTTTGGTCTTTTTGGATTCGTACAAAATATAATATAATTTTTTTGTTTTTTTGGTCTTTTTTGATTAGTACAAAATATAATATAATTTTTTTGTTTTTTTGGTCTTTTTTGATTCGTACAAAATATAATATAATTTTTTTTTTTTTTGGTCTTTTTTGATTAGTACAAAATATAATATAATTTTTTTGTTTTTTTGGTCTTTTTTGATTAGTACAAAATATAATATAATTTTTTTTTTTTTTTTTTTTTGGTTTTTTTTGATTAGTACAAAATATAATTTATTTATTTTTTTTTTTTTTTTTTTTTTGATTAGTACAAAATATAATTTTTTTTTTTTTTTTTTTTTTTTTTTTTTCAAATTCAAGGAAAAAAGAAAATACACCAAAAATTAAACCCTCCCCAAAACATTAATACAATTTTTAAGCTGCCGTTCCAGCGTCTTTGCTTTGTGGCGTATTTCACGGCAGGCCAGACGTATGTCCTCGACTTGGGCCCTGCAGGTGAGAACCTCGCCGATGAGGAGCTGGGCACTATACGTGTCCAGTCCCTGACCAGCCCGATTTCCTCCTGAAATGTGGAACCAAAACATGTGTTAAAAGATTGTATGCCTATATCTATATTCACAGAAAATGTGGTAGATGTTACTTTACCGGATGTTGAGGCAGGTTCCTCTTCCTCTACATCCCTCGGGGGTGTGGCTTGATTGGCTTGTGCCTCCTGCCTTTCTGCTTCATTGTGCCCTACAAGATTGAAGAAAGGGAAAACATGAGGTTCAACCATTACGAGCGGCATGAAATGACACCCAAAAAATAAGAAATGATAAACAAAAGGTCACTATTGTTGATTTTTAAACAATTATCAATAAAATAGACCAATATTTAATCCATTCACAAAGTAATGTCAAATCAGTTAACCCAATTTTTAATTTTAGATATGTAAGCTAAACAAGTCTCCCCTGGATCTGCTCACCCCTGTGTGTGACCCAACATAGGTTGTGATTGTGACAAACAATTGTGCTACTGAGTACACATGTTCAATAAAAAAAGGAGTAGCAAACGCTCCTTTTTGTGAATCTCAAGGTATTTACGTTTCTTCTAAAATAAGCTGAAACACATTTCCATCTATTCCAGAATTGAATACACCTTTTTTTTAAGCCCCAAAAATGTCACAACTTTCATATTTGTGTCGACTAATTGGTCATAGGAGTCGTCGTTCATTCGCCCACAATTCATAAATTTACGATTTTTGTTCAGATACAGTGCTTCAACTCCCCTTTGCACATGCAAACTAGGCATGATGCCATTTCTCATTAATATGGTCTTGGATTATTGAAAGTCACCGAATGAACGACGACTACGACGACTGCATCATGCGTCCACATTCATAATATTCATTTTATGGTCAACCTGGCCCAAAAAAAAAAATGGCACAAAGAACACACCAAAATAATTAAATACACATGGAAAAAACTTACTTCTTCTTCGAATCACCCTATTAATTCTGTAAAGTTGGTGGGGTTCCCTTTTTTTTAAATCCGACCACCTTTTGCGCAGGTGCTCTCTGCTCCTGGTTTTCCCAAACTTCCGCTGGAGCCTACGGATGACCTTCTCCATAATTTGGGCTTTTACTTTATTGGGATGCATGTAGGGGCCATGCTTGGCATCATAGTCCTCCCTCCTCAATATGGTGACCATCTCCACCATTTCATTAAAGCTCATGTTGGAGGCTCTGCAGCGGAATCTGCGGCGTGGTTGGGCCTGGCCTGCCTCCTGGCTAGAGCTAGAATACACCTCCATGTTGTCCATCTTTTCTCACTCACCAAACGACAGAGAAGGGGCGTGGAAAGGACGATACCGAACGTCAGGGGCGGGGTGTCGTGCGGAGCGTCACGCGTGCGTAGTGTAAAAGGGATGGGACGTGTTTGTAAACGGCGTGCATAGTCTGTGGAAGAAGGCGTAAATCCCGATCTTTCCTAACGACGAGACGTAAGTTTTTTATTCCGACTTTATTATAGTGAATAGGGAATGAGTTTGTGGGCTAGTTAGGGGAAGTAAGCTAGTGCCTTTAATTACATTATGTTTTGGCTTCTGTTTCATGTGCAGAAAGAATGGATGCCTTCAAGGATGCGGACTTCCTGACAGAATTCATCCAAAAATGGAAGGAACATCCAGTTCTGTGGCAAACCAAAAGCACAATAAATAAAAACAAAGATGCCAGGGAGAAAGCTAGACAGAGCATGCTTGTTTTTGTGAAAACAAGGGTCCCCAACGCCACAACAGCCACTGTGAAAAATAAAATCAATTCCATCAGGGGCACCTACAGGGCCCAACGGGTCCAAGTCCTGGCCTCAATGAGGTCTGGGGCTGCAGCTGACTCCATATACAAACCAACCCTGTGGTACTATAGTCAGCTGCAGTTCCTGGACGACCACATTGAGACCAGGACATCCATGTCTACCCTTCCCCCAAGAGGTAGCTCCCAGCTTCCCAGCAGCCAATCCTCCAGTGTTCCCTGCAGACAAGAGCAGACAAGCTCGGAGGAAGAGGAAGAGTTCCTGGAGGACCCCAATTGTGAGCCATGGAGAATGGTATGTGTTTTTTGTTTGAATTTAGTTAGTATATGACAAGTATAGTAATAATGGTAAATGTATGTTACTATTGTTCTAAATTCTATGTGAATCTCGTAAGTTTAGGGATAGGATCAATAGTCAGTAGTGGGAAAACATGATGGGGTCAAAATGGGCAAATTAATAATGTTTATGAAGGAGTGGGTGGCATTTTCAGATAGGCCAGTAGGGGGGAGTAACGCAATACACCTGCAAGGGGTCCCAGATGGAAGACACCCTTTTTGAGTACTATCTAGTTGACACTAAATTGATTAAATTAATTTTTGGGGAAAAGGCCACTTATTTACTAAATTAGGCATGCAACAACCCACATAATTCCAGGGGGACCATGTCTGAAGGTGTTTAAGGGGCCACATAATTAAGGATGGCGACCCTGTGTGTAATATATATTGACATTCAATTTGCATCACTCATGATTGTAAAAATGTGTGTGATTAATGACAAACACAAATAACATATGTTCCTTTTTTTGATACACAGGCAGACCCAAGCCAGGAAGAGCCAGGGCCCACAGGGAGCCAGGAAGAGCCAGGGCCCACAGGGAGCCAGGAAGAGACAGGGCCCACAGGGAGCCAGGAGGAGCCAGGGCCAACTGCAAGGCAGGAGGTGGCAGAGCCCACTGGGAGCCAGGAGGTGGCAGGCCCCAGTGGGACCCAGGAGGCACGCCGGCGGGATACCATCTCCCGGATCCCTCCATTCTGCAATCCCAATAAACGGCTCAGGAGTATGCGACAAATGGAGGAGGAGACCCAGGGCCTGCTTCGCCAAGCTACTGCAGCCATCCGAGAGCCACCCAGTGAAGTTGAGGGGTTCGCAGCGCTCATTGCAGCCAAGATGTACAATCTGGAGCAGAGCCAGCGTGTGCGCTGCGAACTCCTCATCTTCCAAGCCATAACCATGGCATCCCTGGGGCAGCTCGATGATGACACCCACATTGTGCGGATTGCTCCTCCTGTCCTTGCTGCTCCTCCTGCTCCTGCTCCTGCTCCTGCTCCTGCTCCTGCTCCTGCACCTGCTCCTGCTCCTCCACCTCATGAGGCTGCTCTGGCTCCTGCCACCTCATCTCCTCCAGGAACCCAGCCCCCAAGGACTCGGGCTACCGGGAAGGCTGCAGGGAAGACTGCAGGGAAGGCTGCTGGGAAGAAAAGGGCGAAGAAATAATACGGTGCCCCTGATGGAATTTTAATGTGGACTCACAGGCTGTATTTGTGGCTTCGGGGACCCTTGTTTTCAGAAAAAAACAAGCATGCTCTAAAGTGCTGCCTACCTTGGCATCTTTGTTTTTATTATGTTGTGTTTTTGGGTTGCCACTTTTTTTTTTTGAAATTTTTATGAAGACTAAAATAAAAATTAATTTTTCAGCCAAATTTCAACATGTTTCTTTATTGTAGATTTGAGAGATCAGTATTGAGTGGGCAGACCCATTACAAAATAAATAATGCAAACATTAACAAGGTAAAAAAACATGCTTGTGGGTGAGTTAACTAAAAAATTAGGTTGTTGCAGACACTTCACACACTCCTAAATAAAAACAAAATAGAGATTACTAATCAAATTGGTGACAAAAATTAAAAAAAATAAAAAAAGGTGGACCAATATATATATTTAAAATGTTTAAGATGGAAGATACAACTAAATAACAGAACACAAACATAAACATTATCAAACAAGAAAGAAACTAATTAAAAGCTTGTCATAACTATGCAACAAGATCAGCCGCAACAAACGTCCATTTCTGGGTAGCAGTTAAAAGCAGGGGTTAAAGAAGCGCTTTATTTTCTTGTCTATAAGCTGAAAAACACCTTAACGAATGTGCTGATTCCATTCTGAACAGTCGTTTTACATGAATGAGCGCTGCCGTCTCCTAACTTGCTTCTGAGCATGCGCGGGCTTAAATCGACGTTTTTACGTACACACGGTCAATGTTTAGAACACAGAAAACGACGTCGGCCAAAAACGACACATAAAATTGAAGCATGCTTCAATTTTTTTCTGTCGTTTTTTAGAAGACATAAAACGACGTTTTTGCCCACACACGGTCAATTAAATTGACGTTTTTGAAAATGACGTTTTTTTCCATCGCAGAAAGCGATGGTGTGTACGCGGCATTACTCTGAACATGGGCACAGAGAAACACACATGGATTTCTTCGAATAACAAAAGGTACAAATCTGCAACAAACTAAAAAAAAAAAAAAAAAACTCTTCATGAGATGAGACTCTTCATGAAATATCCTTTTGTTTTTTTGGTCAGGAACTTCACTATATTCCTTGACTCACTCTCAGATCACCTTGAACTGGATAAAACATGTGCATGATTGATTTGTAGTCTGATTTGTAGTCTGAGGTTGAGGTCTTTTTGGACAAGAATTTTGGGGACCATAAGATTTAGGCCCCTTTCACACATACGGAACGTTAATTTCATCAGTTTATTTCATCTGTTTTCCATCAGTTCAGTTCATCCGTTTTTCATCAGTTTTTTTTACATGCACTACCAATGCAAACATGGATATAAAACCATTTGTCAGTTTACATCCGTTTTTCGCCCGATCCATTTTTTTTGACAGATGAAAAATAGGGCTTTCATCCTTAAAAAAAAATGAATGTTGACGGAAGCAGATGAAAATAGATGATCATCCGTTGTCATATGTTCTTCCATAGGAATGCATTGATGTCTATTTTTCATCCGTGAACGGATGAATAAAAAACGGACAAACGGTCTGTAGGTGTGAAAGGGGCTTTAATCTCATCCAAATTCCCAAACTTGTAGTAAAGCTAAGGCCTCGTACACGTGACTAAGAATCTCGTCGTAAAAGAAACGTTGTTTTTCTTCACGAGGTTCTTGTCAAGTTTGATGAAATTCTTGTCAAGCTTTCCTTGCATACACACTGTCGAGACAAAATCTCGTCATTCTCAAACGCGGTGATGTACAACACGTATGACGGCACTATAAAGGGGAAGTTTGATTCCTCTGGCGCCACCCTTGGGGCTGCTTTTGCTAATCTCGTGTTACCGCGTGTTAGTAAAAGTTTGGTGAGAGACGATTCGCGCTTTTCAGTCTTAGTGCTTTCAGATCGTCTGAATCCCAGATACCTGTTCTGCCATTATACAAGTCCTGCAGGAGGACTATATGAGGGTAAGTTTTCTCCTTTAATATTACATTCAATGTATTTAATGTATGCTAATGTATTGTATTTCTTTCCTCCTTAATTACCATGATTGTAATATGCTGTGAATGTCCCCTTTGCCCCCATGCATGCTGTAAGCTTTTAATGCTCCTTTTTTGGCCTACATGCATATTTCCCTTCACTAACCTCTCCAGCATTCTATCCTGGGCCCAAACACACCTAGCCTAGTCACTTCCCAATGTATTTTGTAAGATCCATTGTAGTGCTTTACCCTCCCCCCTAATATGTGTTTTTAAGTATAGCTTCACCATTTTTTTTGAGGTCCCAAACTCATCTAGCCCCCCCCCCCCAAAAAAAATGTGTTTCTAAGTATAGCTTCACCATTTTTTTTGAGGTCCCAAACTCATCTAGCCCCCCCCCCCCTAAAATGTGTTTTAAAGTACAGCTTCACCATTTTTTTTTGAGGTCCCAAACTCATCTAGCTCCCCCCCCTAAAATGTGTTTTAAAGTATAGCTTCACCATTTTTTTTGAGGTCCCAAACTTATCTAGCCCCCCCCAAAATGTGTTTTAAAGTATAGCTTCACCATTTTTTTTGAGGTCCCAAACTCATCTAGCCCCCCCTAAATTTTTACAATGGGCCATTAGAGGGGGTGAGGAATGTGATAATTGGGCCTTATAGTACCTGCCGCCGAGAATGTGTTTTAAGCACGACAGCATCGCGCTGATTCTCCGCGACAGGGTGCCGACTTCTTGCACTCGCTTGAATGGTGACAGCACATTCCAGCAAGCGCGTCATAGAAGCGACGGGAGATCCGACTTGGATTCCCTCCAATTCTACACGTGTGCAGCGTTTGTTATGAATCCTGGGGGGGAATTCCCGGCTGGATTTTAAATAAAAATCCGGCATGGGTTCCCCCCTCAGGAGCATACCGGGCCCTTAGGTCTGTTATGGGTTGTAAGGAGAGCCCCCCCCCACGCCGAAAAAACGGCGTAGGGGTCCCCCTACAATCCATACCAGACCCGTATCCAAAGCACGCTACCCGGCCGGCCAGGAAAGGAGTGGGGACGAGCGAGCGCCCCCCCCTCCTGAGCCGTACCAGGCTGCATGCCCTCAACATGGGGGGGTTGGGTGCTCTGGGGCAGGGGGGCGCACTGCGGGGCCCCCCCACCCCAGAGCACCCTGTCCCCATGTTGATGAGGACAGGGCCCCTTCCCGACAACCCTGGCCGTTGGTTGTCGGGGTATGCGGGCGGGAGGCTTATCGGAATCTGGGAGCCCCCTTTAATAAGGGGGCCCCCAGATACCGGCCCCCCACCCTAAGTGAATGGATATGGGGTACATCGTACCCCTACCCATTCACCTGGAGGAAAAATGTTAAAGTCAATAAACACAACACAAGAGTTTTTAAAATAATTTATTAGTCTGCTCCGGAGGCCGCCCCCTGTCTTCTTTAGCTCTGTTTACCAGGGGGGGCTTCTTCTTTGACGTCTTCGGGTGGGGGCCGCTCTTCGCCGCCGTCCGGTTCTCTTCCACCGCCGGGGGGGATCGCTTTTATAAAAGCGCCCTCGGGTTTCCTCCGACGTCTTCGGCGGGGGGTGGTGTGCTTCTTCTTCTTCCGCTATCCGGGGGGGTCTTCTTCGGCTATCCGGGGGGTCTTCTTCACTCTCCAGGGGTCTTCTGCTATGTTCGCCGCTCTCCGCTGTTGACTCGGCGCACCCCGGTTCTTCCTCCAGCTGTCCGGTGCCTTCTCCTTCAGCGCTGAAAGTCTATCTTCTTCTTCCGTGCTATGACGTATTCTTCTTCTTCCGGGCTGTGACGTCATCTTCTTCTCTTCTCCAGATGTTGACACGCCGGCTCTTCTCGCTAAAATGACGGGTGCGCGGCTTGCATCGGACCAATATAGGCCTCACAGTCCCATCATGCTCTGTACCTACCCATGTGATACCTATCCACGTGGGTAGGTATCACATGGGTAGGTACAGAGCATGATGGGACTGTGAGGCCTATATAGGTCCGATGCAAGCCGCGCACCCGTCATTTTAGCGAGAAGAGCCGGCGTGTCAACATCTGGAGAAGAGAAGAAGATGAAGCACACCACCCCCCGCCGAAGACGTCGGAGGAAACCCGCCGAGGAGTGGGCGCTTTTATAAAAGCGACCCCCCCCGGCGGTGGAAGAGATCCGGACGGCGGCGAAGAGCGGCCCCCACCCGAAGATGTCGAAGAAGAAGCCCCCCCTGGTAAACAGAGGTAAAGAAGACAGGGGGCGGCCTCCGGAGCAGACTAATAAATTATTTTAAAAACTCTTGTGTTGTGTTTATTGACTTTAACATTTTTCCTCCAGGTGAATGGGTAGGGGTACAATGTACCCCATATCCATTCACTTAGGGTGGGGGGCCGGTATCTGGGGGCCCCCTTATTAAAGGGGGCTCCCAGATTCCGATAAGCCTCCCGCCCACATACCCCGACAACCAAGGCCAGGGTTGTCGGGAAGGGGCCCTGTCCTCATCAACATGGGGACAGGGTGCTCTGGGGTGGGGGCGCCCCCCTGCCCCAGAGCACCCAACCCCCCCATGTTGAGGGCATGCAGCCTGGTAAGGCTCAGGAGGGGCGCTCGCTCGTCCCCACTCCTTTCCTGGCCGGCCAGGTAGCGTGCTTTGGATACGGGTCTGGTATGGATTGTAGGGGGGGCTCTCCTTACAACCCATAACAGACCTAAGGGCCCGGTATGCTCCTGAGGGGGGAACCCATGCCGGATTTTTATTTAAAATCCGGCGGGGACTTCCCCCTCAGGATTCATAACAAACGTCGCACACGTGTAGAATTGGCGGGAATCCAAGTCGGATCTCCCGTCGCTTCTATGACGGCTTTGTCTCTATCGCGTCAAGCCAGCTCAGCGCTGGCTCCCGCGATGGGGCTCGTAGGTGCTCAATCTCGCCGAGAAAGGGAGCGAGATTGACACAATATCGCGTGCACCTACTGTATATTTTTGTATTTAAATGCTCCTTAAAATAAATGTTATAATGATGTTGGCCAATAATGTTTTTCTATAACCTGCTTGCAATGTTTTGTGCAAAAGTACTATTTTTTTTATCTTGTTTGATTCCACAGCTTCCTTCCACGCCACAGGAATGGCAGACTGTGGCATCGGAGTTTGCTACGAGGTGGGACTTCCTCAACTGCGGTGGAGCCATTGATGGGAAGCACGTCCGCATCATGCCACCACCCCGTTTTGGTTCCTTTTACTTCAACTACAAGGGGTTTCATAGCATTGTGCTGATGGCGGTGGCGTCAGCACAGTATGAGTTCCTCTTTGTGGATGTGGGGAAAAACGTCCGGATGTTGGATGGGGGAACCTTCAGGCAGACGAAGTTTGCTCTTCGTCTCCAGAGTGATGACCTTGCATTGCCACCAGATGCAGAGAATGTGGAAGGACTCCCCTTTGTGTTTCTGGCTGATGAAGCCTTTGGCCTGGGACACCATCTCATGAGGCCATTCCCCCAGCGGACCCTCACCCCAGAGAGGAGGGTGTTCAACTACCGGCTGGCCAGAGCCCGAAGAATTGTGGAGAACACCTTCGGGATAATGGCCAGCCGGTTCCGCCTTTTTTTTTTTCCTTGATGCATATGGCGGAGTATAAATTGAACTATATATATAGTTTTTTGTTGCTGTATTCTCCATAATTTTCTACGGAGACAGTCTCCAACTTATATGGCCACAGTTGGGCCCGAGGCCGGACTTGCCTCAGGTGTAATCACCTTGCCGGGTCAAGAACATGCCCGTACTGGCTTGCCCCCCCAAAGTGCCCGTGCAGTCCGGGATAAGTACGTGGAATATTTCACGGGTAGGGGGGGCCATTCCTATGCCAGCCAATATGTAAAATCATTATCTTTATAAAAAACATAAAGAAATCTGTTTAACCACTTCCATACAGGGCATTTTCACCCCCATCCTGCCCAGACCAATTTTTAGTTTTCAGCGCTGTTGCACTTTGAATGACAATTGCGCGGTCATACTACACTGTACCCAAATGAAATCTTAGGCTTCACGTAGATGGGCGCAAAATTGTGCGGGCATAACGTATCTCATTTATGTTACGCCGCCGCAAGTTTTTCAGGCAAGTGCTTTATTCACAAAGCACTTGCCTGTAAAGTTGCGGCAGCGTAGCGTAAATCACCCGGTGGAATTCAAATTCGGCGGGTAGGGGGTGTTTTCATTTAAATGAAGCGCGTCCCTACGCCAAACGAACTGCGCATGCGCTGTCCCTAAAATATCCCAGTGTGCATTGCTCCAAATGACGTCGCAAGGACGTCATTGGTTTCGAAGTGAGCGTAAATGACGTCCAGCCCCATTCACGGACGACTTATGCAAACGACATAAATTTTTAAATTTTCGACGCGGGAACGACGGCCATACTTTACGCCAGGGGCAACTTTACGCCGGGAAAAGCCTAACGTAAACGTCGTAACTTTACTGCGTCGGCCGCGCGTACGTTCGGGAATTCGCGTATCTAGCTAATTTGCATACTCGAAGGGGAAATCGACGGAAGCACCACCTAGCGGGCAAAAAAAAATTGCAGTTAAGATCCGACGGCGTAAGAGACTTACGCCTGTCGGATCTAATGGATATCTATGCGTAACTGATTCTAAGAATCAGTCGCATAGATACGATGGCTCGGATTAGGACTTACGACGGCGTACATGGCGCTGCGCCGTCGTAAGTCCTCTGAGAATCTGGGCCTTAATGTTTTCCCCCCACAAATAGAGCTTTCGTTTGGTGGTATTTGATCATCTCTGCGGTTTTTATTTTTTGCGCTATAAACAAAAGAAGAGCAACCATTTTGAAAAAACACCATATTTTTTACTTTTTGATTTGATAAATATCAAATAAAAAATAAATAAAAAATGTTTTCCTCAGTTTAGACCGATAGGTATTCTTCTACATATTTTTGGTAAAAAATAAATAAAAAAAAACGTGATAAACGTATATTGATTGGTTTGCGCAAAAGTTATAGGGCCAGATTCACAGAAGAGATACGACGGCGTAGCTCCTGATACGCCGTCGTATCTCTGTGATCCGCCCGTCCTAACTATGCGGCTGATTCATAGAATCAGTTCCGCATAGATAGCCCAAAGATCCGACAGGTGTAATTGACTTACACCGTCGGATCTTAGGATGCAATTCTAGGCTAGGTGGCGATTCCATTGCGGTCGGCGTAGAATATGCAAATGACTAGTTACGGCGATCCACGAACTTCCGTGCGTTCGTCGCAATCCCGTACGTCGTCGCTAGTCGGTTTTTCCCGTCACAAAGTTACACCTGCTTTAACATGGCTTATCTTTAGATCAGCCATGTTAAAGTATGGCCGTCGTTCCTACGTCGAATTTCAATTTTTTTTTTTGCGTAAGACATCCGGGAATAAGAAACGGCGTAACGCACGTCGCAGTTAAAAAAAAACGTCGGGGCGCCATAATTTCGCGCAAAGCACGTCGGGAAATTTGAACACAAAGCATGCGCAGAACGTTCGGCGCGGGAACGCGCCTAATTTAAATGGTGCCCGCCCCATTTGAAATAGGCGGGCTTGCGCCGAGCGCATTTATGTTACACCGCCGCAAGTTTACAGGTAAGTGCTTTGTGAATCAGGCACTTACGCTGTAAACTTGTGGCGGTGTAACTTAAATCAGATACGTTACGCCGCCGCTGCGAAACGTAAGTGTCTGTGAATCTGGCCCATAGCATCGACAAAATAGGGGATAGATTTATAGCATTTGTATTTATTTAATTTTTTTTTACTAGTAATGGCGGCGGACATATCGGACACTTTTGACAAGTTTTTGGGACCATTCACATTTATACAGCGATTAGTGCTATACAACTGCACTGATTACTGTGTAAATGTGACTGGCAGGGAAGGGGTTAACACTAGGGGCCGCTGAAGGGGTCAATATGTTCCCTGGTAGTGATTCTAACTGTAGGGGAGGGGGACTCACAAGGGGAGGAGACTGATCTGTGTTCCTCTGTACTGGGAACACACATCGGTCTCCTCACCTCTGACAGGAGGTGGATCTATGTGTTTACACACACAGATCCACACTCCTGCCGTGATTGCCGGCAATCGCGGGGGCCCGGCGGACACCGCGGCCGCCGGCGCACGTGCACCGGGTTGCAAACGATGCTGCGGGCGCGCGATGCAGCTGGCGCGTGGTGCCTGCGGGGCGCTCACGCCCCCCTAGCAGCCGCAATGCAAATGACGTCATATGACGTCCACTCTGAGGAGAGACAGCTCCTGCCGACGTTATATTTCTATGGCTCGGTAGGGAACTGGTTAAATTACATTTTTGATGTCTTGCTTGTGTTTATTTTAGCTGTCTCCTAGTTTTTCCTAGTGTACTACTTGTAGTGTCAATTGTATTTTCTTTATGAACTAACAACCATTTCACTGGTAACACCTAAACACAAAAAAAGTTATAGGGGATTTGAGAAAAACAAGCCACACTTTGTTGTTGTTTTATATAAATTTTGCTTGGTGCATATTCACACACATGGGCCCAAATTCACAAAGCACTTACGCCGACGTATAGCACGTTACGCCAACGTAAGTGCCATTGGCCCAGATTCACAAAGCACTTACGCCGACATATAGCACGTTATGCCGACGTAAGTGCCAATGTGCGCCGGCGTATGTGTACGGCAGACCCACGAACCAACCTGCGCCTAATAACAGGCTTCACCCTGCCGACGTAGCTTGCGCACGCCGGCGTAGGGTGGGCTCACATGTGGGCTGGGTGCACAGTGCTGCTCCCATTGATTAGCCATGCAAACATGCAATTGAGGGAAATACACCGATTCACAAATGTGCGTGCGCCCGGCGCAGGCTACGCGAGATGTGCGCAAGTTGTACGTCCGACGTAAAGTTATTCCCCATACATGAGGCGCAACCCGGCAACAGACATGCACAGGTCAGCTGGAGAGCAACTGCAGCATCACCGTTACGGAAGAGCAGAGCAACCACGCTTGCAGGATAACACATCCGTACGCCAACATGCCAGGGGCAGCCATGGTCATAGCACTACTGCGTCAACATCCACGAAGAGGTTCTTCTTGCGTTTCTCCTCCTCACTGTCACTGTCTGACATGTCGTCTGCACCAGGGAACACAAGCCGGCATACTGTGCGTTGGACGTATGTCTCGCTGGGAGTACGTTATGTTCACGGCGTACGCGGTGATCCGGCGTAGCTTAGGCGGTTGTGCTGGCGTGGTTGTGAGCAGGCGCAGGGGGTGCTGTGCATGTGTCCACGTCACGACGCATATGCAGTTCATGATACACCGGGCGTAAAACACTGCGCCAAGCCGGCGTACCTGTCTGGCGCTCGGCCCATCATTTGCATGCCCACTTCCACCTACGCCGGCATGCGCCTTCGAACCCCACGCCACGCTGGCGCAGCATTGGCTGCACTGGCTTGCTGAATGCAATGCTTGCCTCACCGCGCTACGTTGGCGTGCCGTACGGTGTGTGCACTACAGTGGCGTAGAGTACGCCTTGCTCTCTGTGAATCTGGGCCATGGTCTTTATAAAATATTTGAGGTGTATAATTTTTTTTTTTATTGCCATAAACTGGCATTTTTTTTTTTATGAAAATACAAAACTTTAAATAACAGCTCTTTTTTGCTAGACCAACTATAGGTAGGGGCATGGTCAGGTGATCACCTGCCCATTATCTATTGATTAGCACTCCTGTGCTCCTATTGAGGAGACTTTAAAATTCACAGTTAGGACTGCAGTACACAGAGTGCCTTGACGGGGGCCTGCAGCTTACAAAGGTATTTGCAAATACATGCAACTAAACCTCAGTTTTTAATGCATACAGCTAGACAGGTTAATTTGGTTTATTGCTTTTTTGGTTGGTAACTTTGAATCTGGCTATTATGGAAAAAATATATATATTTTCCATATATATATTTAATTGCATACTGCTAAAAACGCATCTCATTTAAAGTCCCAAAACCCTCACCCCCTTCTATCCATTTACAGGGATGGAGACCTGTGGTAGTTCTATCACATGCCTCATGTAAAGTCCCAACCTTATCCCCCCTTTTTTTACACCAATGTAAAACAAAATCTTGAATACAAACAGGCATATTAAAATATTTTTATAGAAAAAGAAAACACATATCTGTAGAGAGATATTGCTGCTCACCCCGAAATTATATATCAAGGGTATTTTCCCCAATGGGGTTTTTGGGCAGCTCAATTCATGAATTGTAGGCAGTATGTAAAAAAGAGGGTATTTATTGTGTAATAACACGTACAAAAAGGGGATAAAGTAGTATTTAAGACATAAGTTACAGTGTTACAAAAATGATTAAAATTCCATACACAGAGATAACAAAACAGAAACAACAAAATGTCATACAGCTTGGCGTGGGTAGGTGCAAGCATATAGCAGTTACTAACGCGTTTCAACCCTTAATCGGGTCTTCTTCAGAGGTAATGTTGTTGCTAGAAAAGATTTATAAAATTATTGAAATGTATTTACAACTCCTACATTTTAAAAAAGGGTGGATGAAAGGGGAGAAGAGAAAACATAAACAAATTTACACAAAAAATAGAGAATTAAATATCAAGGGTTACCGAATCAGTATGTATGGTTGAGTATGGAATAATCTGAACCGATCGCTTCCGTCAAATCACAGAGGACCCCCAAAACACTTCCAAGACGGTCGCCCGACCCCTCCGCATCCCCAACACAAAACACTCCAGCAAGTATTAGCCGTATGTGACTTACAGGGAATCACTGAATGGGGATAACAACGCCGATGGTAGTAGACCAGGGGGAGGGCCGAGCACCTGCAGCAAAACATCATGATAATGATTAATTATTTGTATAAAAATGATAATTGTGGGATGTCAAAAACAGTCCCTTAAACGAAAGAAATACCACCACATTATATTAATTTTGTCATATATGATCAAGGAAAGAAATGCCAAAAATTGTATCGATCATGATCTGGAACAAATTATATAAATAATATTTAAACACTCTTTTATTATTAAATTATTGATTAAGTCTAATGGTTAAATTGAATTTAATTAATTATACTTGATTAAAAATAATTAGTTATTGTTTTATTAAATATTCATTATTATTATTTTTTTTATTGCTTTATATCTTAATTTTTGATTTTTTTCAAGGAGGGAAAGGTAAATGGGTGATGGGATGAAGCAGTCTAAAACGACTGTGAGTGTACGTGATATGTAAAATCCTATATGAGTAATTAATACAGGGTACCTCAAAAGGACACCCTGGATGTGAAAATGTAAGCTGTGAAGTGGATGTGTGCATGAAGACTGTGCGGGTGGTGCATGTGAAGGAATGTGTGCTGAAGTGGTGGATATGAACAAAATTGAACTAAAATAGGTGAATGTGAAAAAACGTGAAAGTATACTAATGGTGTGTGGGTGCGCCCTTGGAAAAAAAAATGTTTTTTTAATAATTATATTGATTTATATAAGGAATATAGATTGGAATGAATTGCAAATTCATTGTAGTTCCAAAATTTAAATTCTATGTCAAGAAAAAGAAAAAGAAAATAAATAAAATTACCTTTTCAAACCAAAGGCAATGACATATCCATTAAGTTTTTGTCAGGTCAGTGAAGACCAGGTTTCACAAAGGGAAACACTGGGTTGAAGGAAAGTCTTATCCACAATCTACAAAAGGGAAGAAATGGATTGTAACATTTATCCAAAAAATTTGAATATTAGGATTTGGTATAGTAATCTAATGTGGTGGTATGCTTACCAAGGGAAAAGAGTCAGTGCACACTGAGATGTCCGGGGTCATCTAACAGACCACACTGCACTCAGAGGATTATAAGGGTTCATTAATTGATTAATTAATTGGCTGCAGGATCGCCCGCCTTCCTCCCTTCCACCCAAAGAGGGATGGTTGCCTACCTGATATCTGGTGTGTCCTCACGTCAATGGACGGTGTCCCTCAGTGACTACCTCGGCATTCGCAACGGTCACCCATGACCGCTGTCGTTACCTCCGCTATCGCCGTACAACGTTATGACGCCTTCGCGCACGCAATGGTGTTGGTGCGCATGCACGGTATACGTCACACCATCCAATGGCGCACGCGCGTGCGCAATAGACGCCATGGGCACCTGGAAGCAATTGCGAATGCCGCCAGCAGGGGGAAACAGTTCACAGCTGGCGGCGAAGAATTGCCATCCAGTGGAACCTTTTGAAAAGCGCAGAAAACTCCGCTTTTCACCCCCTGCTGGGAAGACACAAAGGATAAACAAGAGCAATGGGTGCCAAATGGAGGATCAGGATGGCGGGAGAGCTGCCTGAAAGAAATAAGGAAAGGCACAAATGTATTGATACTACTACCATCGGTGTTGTTATCCCCATTCAGTGATTCCCTGTAAGTCACATACGGCTAATACTTGCTGGGGTGTTTTGTGTTGGGGATGCGGAGGGGTCGGGCGACCGGCTTGGAAGTGTTTTGGGGGTCCTCTGTGATTTGACGGAAGAGATCGGTTCAGATTATTCCATACTCAACCATACATACAGATTCGGTAACCTTTGCTATTTAATTCTCTTTTTTATTGTGTAAATTTGTTTATGTTTTCTCCCCTTTCATCCCCCCCTTTTTAAAAATGGGGGGGAGGAGGGGTAGGAGTTGTAAATACATTTCAATAAGTTTATAAATCTTTTCTAGCAACAACCTAACCTCTGTAGAAGACCCGATTAAGGGTTGAAACGCGTTAGTAACTGCTATATGCTTGCACCTACCCACGCCAAGCTGTATGACATTTTGTTGTTTCTGTTTTGTTATCTCTATGTATGGAATTGTAATCATTTTTGTAACACTGTAACTCATGTCACTACTTTATCCCCCTTTTGAACGTGTTATTACACAATAAATACCCTCTTTTTTACATACTGCCAACAATTCGTTAATTGAGCTGCCCAAAAACCCCATTGGGGAAAATACCCTTGATATTAAAATATTTTTTACTCTGTATCTTCATAAAACATCGTATGTAGTGGCCGAACGATGTGTCTGAAACGACCAAAATTTTCTAAGGTCCAATATAAAAAGCAACAACATGGAGCAACATGCTAGTTCTGAAAAACAATAATAATAGGGACACAGGAGAAGTACTTACTTTTTTCAAGCATTCTCTTAATGCTCCTTAACTGTTCCAGCTCCCTCAGTTTGAGGTCTAACCACCGCTTTCTGAGCTGCTCCTTCGATCTTTTCACCCCAAAATGGCTCTTCAGACTTTTTACCACTTTTTTCATAATTTTGGCCTTCCTTAAATTAGGGTGGTTATAGGGCCCATGCCTCCCATCGTAATCAGACTTTAGCAATTTGTCCACCATTTCTGCCATTTCCGCGTAGGACATGTTAGATGCCTTGTATCTGCTCCTCATTTGTGACGTTTCCTCATCAGGCTCCGGGCTTGTTGTGCCATCGTTAGACAAATTAATAATTACAGACACCTGCTCATCAGACTCCGCCTTGTCGTCGTTTTTGGATGAACTTGGCCTAATTGAAGACACCTGCTCATCTGATTCTGCCATGTCGTTTGTGCGCCGAAAGAAAAGGGGCGGGAAAACATTGAGTAAGAACGTCATGGGCGGGCAACGTGTGCGGAGTGTCACACATGCGTAGTGTATATAAAGCTTAACACACATGTGTCGTACTTACGTTCGGTGTTCGGAGGAAGTAGTAAAAGCAACAAACGTGTGAACGAAGGTATGATTTGAACTTGGGACATCAGTGGCCTATACTGCAGATTGAAGGCCTATATGGGGATAAACCTTACTAAAGTGTATGACTGTGATTGATATTGGTATATTTGTCTTTTGTTTTGTATTGCAGAAAAAATGAATCCATTTAATGAAAAGGAGTTCCTTAGTGAATTCATTGATTGATTAAGGGAGCTGGCCGCTCTTTGGGCGACAAAAGACCCCACACACAGGCAAAAAAGACTAAGGACAGCAGCACTGAAGAGCCTGCTCCCATTTGTGCACACAAGGATGCCCCATGTAACCATCGAACAGCTGGACACTAAAATTGGGACATTGAGAGGCACATACAGGGCGAGCGCAACAAGGTCCTGGCTTCTCAGAGGTCTGGAGCAGCAGCAGGGGATGTATATGTTCCGTCGTTGTGGTACTACAGCAGACTGTCCTTTCTTAACGACCACCTTGAAGCAAGGCAGTCACTTTCCAGTCTTAACCACTTCCCTACCGGCCCATAGTAAAATGACGTCCACAAAGAACTTCTGCCGTTCAGAGTGGACGTCATATGACGTCCTGGGCTTTCCGGGTGGATATCTGAATGATGCCTGCAGCTAAGAGGCATCATTCAGATATCCTTCTAAACTGCCGGCGATTCTGCACAACGTAAGAACGATCATAGCGGCGGTTCCGCCGCTAGATCGTTCTTACAGGCGGCGGGAGGGGACATCCCCCCCCTCCCGCCGCCATCCGGTGCTTCTCCGGGCTCTCCCGTGCCATCGGGGGCCCGGAGAACGAATCGTCCGGCGCTCGCAGGAAGCATAGAGATGACTGGTGACCAGATGGTCACCAGTCATCTCTATGACCGTCGGAGGACCCGGGCGCGATGTGATGACGTCACGCCCGGGTCCCGTAAGTAAACAAAGCCGCGATTGCGGCTGCTAAGCAACCACAAGCATGAGATCGGTGAATTTTTTTTCACCGATTTCATGCTTTCCAGCCTGGAGGAGAGATGTGGGGTCTTACTGACCCCGCATCTCTCCATAAAGAGTACCTGTCACACACATTCCTATTACAAGGGATGTTTACATTCCTTGTAATAGGAATAAAAGTGATAAAAAAAAAAAAAAAAATTAAAAAAAAAAGTGTAAAAAAGAAATAAATATATATAAAAAAAAAAAGAAATAAAAATTTATTTTTTTAACGCCCCTGTCCCCGGTAGCTTGCGCGCAGAAGCGAACGCACACGCAAGTCCCGCCGACATATGTAAACGCCGTTTAAACCACATATGTGAGGTATCGCCGCGTGCGTTAGAGTGCCAGCAACAATTCTAGCACTAGATCTCCTCTGTAAATCTAAACTGGTAACCTGTAAAAAATTTCAAATCGTTGCCTATGGAGATTTTTAAGTACCGAAGTTTGGCGCCATTCCATGAGTGTGCGCAATTTTAAAGCGTGACATGTTAGGTATCTATTTACTCGGTGTAACATCATATTTCATATTTTACAAAAAAATTGGGCTAACTTTACTGTTTTTAAATTTTTTTAATTCATGAAACAATTTTTTTCCCAAAAAAAGGCGTTTGAAAAATTATTGCGCAAATACCGTGCAAGATAAAAGGTTTCAATGACCGTCGTTTTATTCCCTAGGGTGTCTGCTAAAAAAAACATATATAATGTTTGGGGGTTCTGCGTAATTTTCTAGCAAAAAAATTATGATTTGTACATGTAGGAGAGAAGTGCCAGAATAGGCCCGGTATGGATGGGTGTATAACTGCCCGGTATGGAAGAGGTTAAACGATGCAATAATTTTTAAAGCGTGATGAATGTGCTATCTCCATTACGAACGCTACTTTTACTGAAGGTGCCCTCCAGTCTCATACTTTATTCTGAGCCTGCACGGGTTTCTAAGCATACACACAAACATGTTTCTTGTCGTAAACCAGCCCGTCGAGAACCACAACGAGAAAATTGAGACTCCTGACGAGAAAAAAGAGAGCATGTTCTCTTTTTTTCTCGTCGAGATCCAAGACAGTTTTCTTGACGAAAAACATACACATGACCGTTTTTCTCGTCAAAAAAGCTCTGCCAGCAGTTTTCTTGATGGTTTTTGCCGAGGAAAACGGTCATGTGTACGAGGCATTAGATTTTCACCTGCAATATTTTGTTGCATCAGTCCATGGAAAACCTATGTGCCCTTTATAAATCCACCCCTGCTTCCCAGAGAGCACCCAACACCTTCTACTTTTCCATTCTGAGTTTGCCCTTATTGACATTGCTGAGATTCCTCCTTTTCACAGCTGATTTGAAACAAGAATATAAAATGGATAAGACATTCCTTTTTTCTGTAACCCTTTACAGTAATTATCAGACTTGAAGAGGTAAGAGTCAGAGGAAAGGCTTAGAGGGCCAGATTCACGTAGGTGAGCGGCGGTGTAATGTATCGTAGATACGTTACACCGCGGCAAGTTTTCATCGCAAGTGCCTGATTCACAGAGCACTTGCAATGAAAACCTACGCCGACAGCCTCCGGCGCAAGGCGGGCCAATTCAAATGGGCGTGTGCCATTTAAATTAGGCGCGCTCCCGCACCAGACCTACTGCGCAAGCTCAGTTGCGCAATTCCCGTTGTGCTTTGCGTGCCGTAACGTAATTTTTCGAACGGCGACGTGCGTAGTGTAATTCCGTATTCCCGGACGGCTTACGCAAATGACGTTCATTTTTAAATTTCGACGCGGGAACGACGGCCATACTTTAGACAGCAATACGTTTGCTGACTAAAGTTAGGGCACCCGAAACGACGACTAACTTTGCGACGGGAAACTAGACTAGCGGCGACGTAGCGAACGAGAAAATCCGTCGTGGATCGCCGTAACTCCTAATTTGCATACCCAACGCTGGTTTACGACGCAAACTCCCCCCAGCGGTGGCCGCGGTACTGCATCCTAAGATCCGACAGTGTAAAACAATTACACCTGTCGGATCTTATGGATATCTATGCGTAACTGATTCTATGAATCAGTCGCATAGATAGAAACAGAGATACGACGGCGTATCAGGAGATACGCCGTCGTATCCCTTTTGTGAATCTGGCCCAGAGTTCCTGCTCATCACACTGATCACACTGGTTAAAGATTTTCAAACAGAACTCTTCCACAGACCTATTTTGAAGGATCCAGAGGCCCCCCTCAAGAAAGAAAGAACAATGTGTCATTGCTTTGGTCAGTGTGGTCTATTGTTTGGGCAACAGTTGTCTGTTAGGTGGTTGGTTGCAGATCTCTCTGCTGACTATGCTCTGTTTCCTTCTGCTACATCTACTTGGTCTTACTGTTCTTCAAATTCTCCTGCTAGGTCTTCCTTTATTGTATACCTTCAATTGCCCTGTCCACCCCTAGGTGAGTAACTGAGCACAATTATTTTTCCTGGGAATTGGCATATGGCTTTATTTATTTATTGTATTTTTAAAAACAGCTTGTAAGACCCTGAGATAGACTTGTTCTTACTGTGCTTTGGATTGACCTTAATGGCTAACCTCAGTTGGCCTGAAATTGGATGAGGTCCCCCTACCTGGATCTCTGCTGCGTTTACTGACACCAAATTAGCTTTTTCTCTGGTTTTCCATTCTGGCGATCAGTTCAGGTTACTCCCCCCAATAACTTCTGGCTACATTACTTGACCATACAGCTAATTCCACATTCTAGACTGCAAATGTCCCAACCTCACATGGTACTTCCTGACCCTGGAGAGCCTATTTAGAGCCTATTTCAAACCTGCTGGAGCATCTTTGTCCATTCTATAGAGCCTTCAGTTTCAGTTCATAGACATTTATCTTTATCTAGGTTCCTCTCAGCTTTTAAAAACTCATGTGAGCTACCAAGCTTAAACCAAATTTGTTTTAATAAAAGAAACAGCATTCACTATAACATGCACATTTTCTTGGATGCCTTTGTTTTGCAGTGGTGCTGGTGAGAAAACTTTTTTTTCTTTACCAGACTGTGTAGAATCTGTTTGCAGGGCTATGAACCCTTCAGGGACTTTGGAAACTCTTTAAATTGAGTTTCAATTAGAAATCACACAGGGGATTATTTACTAAAGGCAACTCCACTTTGCACTACAAGTGCAAACTACAAGTGCAAAGTGCACTTGAAATTGCACTGAAAGTGCACTTGGAAGCGCAGTTGCTGTAGATCTGAGGGGAAGATCTGAAATGATGGGAAGCTCTGTTGATTTTATCATCCAATCATGTGCAAGCTAAAATGCGTTTTTTATTTTCCTTGCATGTCCCCCTTGGATCTACAGTGACTGCACTTCCAAGTGCACTTTCAGTGCAATTTCAAGTGCACTTTTCACTTGTAGTTTGCAAAGTGGATTTGCCTTTCGTAAATAACCCCCACTGAGTCTAGATCTAAAAGTGTTTGTTCAGATACTTAATTTTCAGGTACCTAGTGCTGCTTTCTTTATGAATTCTTGTTTCCCACTGTGATGCTCTTCCATCCATGTTAATTTATTTTATGTACATAACTTCAATGCCATTTTAATACATAGGGCCAGATTCACGTACAATACGTTTGCTGACTAAAGTTAGGGCACCAAAAACGACGACTAACTTTGCGACGGGAAACTAGACTAGCGGCGACGTAGCGAACGCGAAAATCCGTCGTGGATCGCCGTAACTCCTAATTTGCATACCCGACGCTGGTTTACGACGCAAACTTCCCCCAGCGGCGGCCGCGGTACTGCATCCTAAGATCCGACAGTGTAAAACAATTACACACGTCGGATCTTATGGATATCTATGCGTAACTGATTCTATGAATCAGTCGCATAGATAGAAACAGAGATACGACGGCGTATCAGGAGATACGCCGTCGTATCTCTTTTGTGAATCTGGCCCATAGTTCTTGTTCTTTTCCATGCTTCACCAACACCTTCATATTGAATGTGGCTAAGGTCTCCAAAAAGGTTTGTAACTTCTGTTCTAAATTATAATAAATACAAAATTATTAAAGATAATGTATTTTCTTAGTAGTATTAGCAAACTAGTCTCCTGCTTCTGTGAATAGAATAGGTTTCCCTTGATAGAACAAAATGGCAGTCATAAAAAATGGGTTTGTCATGAAACAATGATTGTGATATGCTAGTGTATGCAAAAAACTGAGGATCTTTCACTTTGAGTTCTTCAGAACTGATAATGTGGAATAATTATCAGGGTTTGATAACTATGCCAAGAACGTACTTTCAGCATAACACTAACGGTAAGTATGTGGTTAATCTAAACCATGACAAAGTACATTACTGTTTTAACTCTTTCTCTTTTTTGTCAATGTCAGTCATGAAAATTTAATTTTTTTGTCATGAAAATGCAACATAAGCTATTTTGTAAAACTTGAGAACTTGTTTTTGTATGTACCAAACTCCCTTTTTTTATAAAATAAAATATATAAAATGTACTTACACTGTAAGTAAAATAGAGTAAATAGAGTAAAATAGAGTACTTTTAAAATTGTTTTGTGAATAGATATCTTCAACTTCAAGCATGCAACTGACTACTGCAAGAGGTTTACAATTCCTACTTTGACACTGTCATATCTGCCAGGGACAAACTCATTCAACTGAGGTATATACATAGGAGTTTACTAGAGCCCTAAGCGACTATTTCTTATAGACAAACAAGGCCTTTGTGTCACAAATGTGGGGCTGAACAGAATGACTTTATTCACATGGTTTGGGCCTGTTCCAGGATCAGGCCTTTCTGATCTGAGATTACTGAATTAATTGCCTCTAATTTAGAAATTCCTAATGTATGTAACCCAAAATGGTGTCTATTAGGAGTAACTGAGGATGCACAGTTACCGGCTAGAAACAAAAGTTTCCTCAGAATGCTTTTCTATTCTAGGAAAGCAATCACTCTGCATTGGATAAGAATAGATGGTGCCCACTTCAGTCTATAGAAAAAAAATGAATAATCAGAACCTGACTCTTTATAAATTGACGTCATAGGTGTGCGCAGGGGGTGTGCCAGGTGTGCCTGGGCACACCCTAATCACCATCTGTGCCAAGTTCAATGATTAGGCAGTACAGCCTGCCCTCCTGTACCAGGCCCTATTGATTCAAAAGGGGGCCCCAGGCACCTGCCAAGCTTGAGGACATGCTGTACTGCGTTATTGCAGATACCCATCCTCTCGTTCCTCACCCTGCAGCGCTGCCAGCTTCTGCACTTCAGGGGATTCAGTTCTAACACCTGCGCCTCCCTCCTGTCCTCAGTCTCTTTCTCTTAAATGGAGGACATCAGGGGTCTGAACCCTGATATTTCACTAAAGCCCCCCAAAAGACTAGTTAAAAAATGTAAAAAAAAAATGTAAAAATCAAAAAATGTTTTAAAAATCATAATAAAAAATAGGGACCTGTTCAGGTGGTTTTCACATTGCTGCTATATGTGTACACCCCTAGCCACTACCTCTGTTGCTCAGTGTTTGAGCTTTGGTGTGCACACCCTAATGCAATAGCCTGCACACACCTATGATTGACGTACGAAGCGAGAGGGTGCCCCAAAAAATATGGGGACCATGGATAGATTCTCAGGATACTAGTGACTCCTTACTTCACTTAGTCACTGACTCTCCTCCCTAGTAAATACTTTCATTGCATCTATATATGTTGATGATGGAGTAATGTGAATACGAACAAACCTACTATGATCTTTGATGATTTCATGGCCAAATGCAACAGTTTCTATGCTATTATGTGTTAACTATAGTTAGGTACCCCGTAAGTTTACAGGTATTTGTGTTGGTTTTGTTTATATATATTTTTTTTTGTGGTGCTTTAAATAATACATAAAACTGTAGCATAGGTAAAAAGGTTGATGGGGCACTATTTCTCTCATTGTTACCAACAATGGGGGACAATTGCTCTCGCTAATACCAGTCACGGACTGACGGGGCATTGTTTACTCCCACTGACAACAGGACATTTTCTAATCCCACTGCCCCCCCCCCCCCCTAAAGTCTGAAGGACAGTAAACTGGCCCTTTGTTTAGAAAGCCTGGAGACCCTTGTTCTACAAAATGAAAGTGCACAAATGATTTCTCAAGAATGACAGAGAAATGCAGCACTGAGCCCTAATAAAAAGAATATGAATTTCTGTACCCGTTTATTAGTTATTTGATCAAAGACACCTTTAATTCTGTAAATCCCGCTGTAGAGGCATTGAGAGAAGTTTTGATCTTGTTTCTCAAAGGAATGACATCTTTTATAAACTCATATTACATGAAGCACCAGCAGTTAAAATAAAGTGGCTTTGAAATTTAATTTGTAATTGTTAATCCAAATATTCCTTGTCAGCTTCTTATTACTAACACAAGAATAACCAGTGATTTACCACTTAAGGACCGGACCAATATGCTGCTAAATGACCCAAGGGGATTTTACAATTCGGCACTGCTTCGCTTTAACAGACAATTGCGCGGTCGTGCGACGTGGCTCCCAAACAAAATTGGCGTCCTTTTTTCCCCACAAATAGAGCTTTCTTTTGGTGGCATTTGATCACCTCTGCGGTTTATATTTTTTGCGCTATAAACAAAAATAGAGCGCCAATTTTGAAAAAAATTCAATATTTTTTACTTTTTGCTATAATAAATATCCCCCAAAAACATATATACATTTTTTTTCCTCAGTTTAGGCCGATACGTATTCTTCTACCTATTTTTGGTAAAAAAAATCGCAATAAGCGTTTATCGATTGGTTTGCGCAAAATTTATAGCATTTACAAAATAGGGGATAGTTTTATTATTTTATTTTTTTTACTACTAATGGTGGCGATCAGCAATTTTTTTCGTGACTGCGACATTATGGCGGACCCTTCGGACAATTTTGACACATTTTTGGGACCATTGTCATTTTCACAGCAAAAAATGCATTTAAATTGCATTGTTTATTGTGAAAATGACAGTTGCAGTTTGGGAGTTAACCACAGGGGGCGCTGTAGGAGTTAGGGTTCACCTAGTGTGTGTTTACAACTGTAGGGGGGTGTGGCTGTAGGTCTGACGTCATTGATTGTGTCTCCCTATAAAAGGGATCACTCGATTGATGCAGCCGCCACAGTGAAGCACGGGGAAG
Source organism: Rana temporaria (assembly GCF_905171775.1). Taxonomy (NCBI): domain Eukaryota; kingdom Metazoa; phylum Chordata; class Amphibia; order Anura; family Ranidae; genus Rana; species Rana temporaria. Next base: position 119,042,373 of record NC_053494.1, read on the forward strand.
CGGTGTTTACATACGGCTCTCCCCGTTCTTCAGCTCCGGGCAGCGATCGCGAGGGGGCGGCTAGAAATGAAAAGCCATGCCCTCGTTCTGGATCGCTCCTGAAGCCACGGGAACCGCCGCATGTACGGGGGGGGGGTCCCGATCGGACCCCCGACCCACGTCTACGCAGGCACGTACAGGTACGTTGATGTGCCTGTCCGTGCCATTCTGCCGACGTAAATGTACATGCGGCGGTCCGGAAGTGGTTAAGGGACCCATTCAAAGAAGAAATCTGATCCTGATATGTTCTGTCCTCTCTTCTGGACACCACAATGTTACTCTACATTATGACCTGAAGTTTAAGTTCAATTTATAAAATCCAGGTTATGGTTTTAAGGCTGCAATGTCCTATGGAGTTCTCTCTGCTAAATGCTGATTGGAGGAGAGGCTGGTCCCTCGATTTTACAAGTCACTTGACTGGGCTGTCCTTTTCCCATTTTTTTTTTTTTTGATTGTTGTTAATGGCACTCTGCTCTTTGGGGTTATAAAAAAACTAACATAAATACTCACTCTATGCTGCAGCATTATTATGCAGTTATCTTCCACTAGCTCTTATCTCGAGAACTGAGTGATTACATGACCACTGATCACTCATTTCTCAGTTACCTCTGAGCAGAGAGTGGGGACTGTCAGTCATCGCTCTTTGCTTTGCCCCTCCAGCATTCACTGGAGTACTGGACTGGAGACAGGGACAGGCGCAGCTAGCTCCAGCTCTCAATGCACACCAGCTGTCAATCAGGCAGATGCACAGATCCCAACAATATGATCGGAATCCCTCTAGAGCCTGGAGCGACTCTCTGACATCAGCTGATAGTAAACTTTAGCCTTTTGTCGACTGATATGCCCCTGAGTTTATCTAACCACTTCCCTACCCGCCCATAGTGATCATATGACATCCTGGACATCCTGTCATGTGAAAGGAGACCGATGGTGTGTTCCCAGTACAGAGGAACAGTGATCGGTCTCCTCCCCTTGCGAGTTCCCTCCCCCTAAAGTTAGAATCACTCTCTAGGTAACACAATTAAGACCTTGATTGCCCCCTAGTGTTAACCTGTTGCCTGCCAGTGACATTTACACAGTAATCAGTGCATTTCTATAGCACTGATCGCTGTATAAATGTGAATGGTCCCAAAAATGTGTCAAAAGTGTCCAATATGTCCACCGCAATGTCACGATAAAAATTACAGATTGCCACCATTACTAGTAAAAAAATAAAAATGTAAATGCCATAAATCTATCCCCTATTTTGTAGATGCTATAACTTTTGCGCAAACCAATATACACTTATTGCGATTTTTTTACCAAAAATATGTAGAAGAATACACATCGGCCTAAACAGGTAAAAATGTATTATTTTTTTTAAAACAAATTTATTATAAACTTCTTTTGTTTATAGCGCAAAAAATAAGAACCCGGAGCTGATCAAATACCACCAAAAGAAAGCTCTATTTGGGTACAGTGTTGCATGACTGCGCAATTGTCATTCAAAGTGCGACAGCACTGAAAACTAAAAATTGGCCAGGGCAGGAAGGGAATGTCCTGTATTGAAATGGCTAATATAGTAAAATTTTACAAAGAATACCCAATTAAGGGCAAGAAAAAAAAAGGGCAAAGAAAAAAAAGTAAAAAACTGCTTTTTGCTTGCATATGATTGGATGATGGAAGTCAGCAGTGGTTCACCTTACTCACCAAGCTGTGGATATAATTCCACTGCAAATGCAAAACGTCTCTTACAAAGAGAAAAGGATATTTGCCTTTACTAAATAAACACCAATGTCTCATATTCTTAACATTTTTGAAGGAGCAAAAAAGTCTTGCATTTCTGATAAAAAGACAAGTAAAAAAGAAACCATATTCATAAATAAAATAATAATATATATTGTCACGTTAACCACTGTGACTGTGGCTTTTGGAGGGGACTGCAGGCTAGCCTCTTGCATACTAACTATGGGCCCTGGCATTTGAGGAGGCTCTATACTTTGGGAGGTGTGTGCCTGGGGGGGCTTTGGAATAGTTTTAGTTTGGATTCAAGTCCATGTCTCCCTGAAACGCACAGACTCTCTGAGAACTGGAGGACCCGGAAACATTTGTTCTGTTGGAGCATAGACAGCTCAAATCAACATTGACTGCTTTATCCCCCTTTTAGACTCATGCCACGTACAGACGGTCGTTTTTTGTGATAAAAAAAACGTTGTTTTCTGTGATGAAAAAAAACGAAGTTTTCTGTGATGAAAAAAAACGACGTTTTTGAAACTTCATTTTAAAAAACGACGTAGCATACACACCATTGTTTTTTCAAAAAGCTATAGCAAAGCGCGGTTACGTCCAGCACGTACGACGGCACTATAAAGGGTCGTTTCCATGCGGAAGATGGCCTCTTTTGTTGATATCGTGTTGCTGCGTGTTAGTAAAAGTTTGCCGAGAGACGATTCGTGCTTTTCAGTCTTCGTGCTTTAAATTTCGTTTTCTGTTGTACAGTTAGTGTATTTGGGGTCGGATCTGTCTTACAGTGCTTGTATTCAGGACGTATTTGTTTTGGTAGTGCGTTCTTGAGTGCACGGTCCTGTTTTGCAGGTCGTTCTTCAGAGGCCTTTCTGTTCTTCAGGGCGTAATTTTTACTTCGATCTGATTTGACGACCGTTTTCAAGCCATGTTGCGGGTACGTTCTCGTCGCCGAGATCGTGCTGTGCTTGTCGTTCGGATGTGTGCTGCATCCCGGCTCCGGTCCATAAACAGGGTGAGGAGGAGGTTGTGGACCAAGAACTGGTTGCTTCGCAGGGACCAGTTCTCTCATTTGCCTCTGCTGCGGGAGATCCGAGAAAACAACCCTAAAGATTTCAGGAATTTTCTCAGGATGTCTGACCCCGTATTTCAGCAGCTTTTGGCTTTGGTGTCGCCTTATATCACCAGGCAGGACACCGTTATGCGGGAAGCCATCACTGCTGAGCAGCGGCTAGTTGCTACGTTGCGGTACCTGGCAACAGGGAGAAGTCTGCAGGACTTGAAGTTCTTGACGGGCATCTCCCCCCAGGCTCTGGGCCTCATAATCCCAGAGACCTGTTCTGCAGGAGGACTATGTTAAGGTAAGTGGTGTCCTTTCAATGCACAAACTATGTATTTATTGCATGCTTTTTCTTGTTTTTTCTAAACACTCCCTAATTAACCTGTTTGTAATATGCTGTGAATGTTCCCTTTGTCTCCATGTATGCTGTATTGATTTTTTGAAGTTTGGGCCTACATTCATCTTTTATATAGCCAACCTGTCCAGCATTCTATTTTGTGGCCAAACACACCTAGCCTAGTCCCTATATCCCCCTTTTTTGGTGGCCTCCATTGTAGTGCTGCATTTTGTGTGTCCATATATCCCCCTTTATTTGTGGCCTCCATTGTAGTCCACTCCCAACCCCCCCCCCCCCCTTTTTTTTTTTATTAACTGTATAATTCAATTTTTTTTAGATTTTTGGGGGTGGTTTTTGAGGTCAGCAACTCATCTCGGGCCCCCCCCCTCCCCCTAAGCTTTTATTTTTTACATCAGAGGTGGTGATTAATCTGCTTATGATCCCTTATTATTTATGTATCTTAAAATAATACTTGAAATTTTTTTTTTTTTAGGATCCCCGAATGTTTTGTGATATTCTGTTAGTAATGTTTGTTTGAATTTATTTTTTGTTTCTTTTTCTCTACAGTTCCCCACCACGCCACAGGAATGGCAGACTGTGGCAGCGGACTTCTCCCAGTGTTGGAACTTTCCGAACTGCGGAGGAGCCATTGATGGCAAGCACGTCCGCATCGTGCCCCCACCCCATTCCGGATCCCATTATTTCAACTACAAGGGGTTCCACAGCGTTGTGCTGATGGCGGTGGTGTCTGCCAATTACGATTTTGGATGTTGGGAAAAATGGCCGGATGTCGGACGGCGGGGTCTTTGCTCAGACCAAGTTCGCCCAACGGCTTCAGTCGGAGGACCTAGGATTGCCACCTGTGGAGGAGAATGAAGAGGGTCTGCCCTTCGTATTTATTGCAGATGAAGCTTTTGGTTTGGGTCCCCACCTCATGAGACCATTTCCCCAACGCACCCTCACCCCTGAGAGGAGGGTTTTTAATTTTCGGCTGGCCAGAGCCAGACGGGCGGTAGAGAATGCATTTGGCATCATGGCCAGCCTATTCAGATTGTTTTTGACTGCCATAAACCTGGCAGAATACAAATGGAACCACATCATCTTATGTTGCTGCATTCTGCATAATTTTCTACGAAGACATTCGTCAAACTATTTGACTGTATTGCCTGATGAGGCACTTGATTTAGCTCCGGAGGTGGCCGTGAGGCTAGCAATACAGGCTTGGCCCCCCAAAGCGCACGTGCAGTGCGGCAAGCCTATGTGGATTATTTTATGGGGAGGGGGGCCATTCCAATGCCAGATCTTGGCTAAATAAAATCTTTTATTTTCTGCAAGAAACAGTCTAATTTGTTTGTTATTTTAATTAATTTTTAGTTTTGTGTATTGTAGCTTTTTCCTAGGTTCTCATAGAGCCATGTGTTTGGGATGTACTAAATACCCATCATTGTCAATCTTACCACCCCAAATATACCTGAGTTATTTTATTAGTCAGCATTGATACAAAGAACTAGCCACACATTTTTGATCTTACAAATATGTTTATTGTTTAACAGAGATAAAATCCAGGATTTTTTTTTTTTTTTTTCATTAATACAAAAATACAATACAATTTTTTTATATTTTTTTGGTTTTTTTTATTAATACGAAAATGAAATCAAGTTTTTTTTTATATTTTTTGGTTTTTCATTAATACAAAAATACAATCAAGTTTTTTTTATATTTTTTTGGTTTTTCATTAATACAAAAATACAATCAAGTATTTTTTAATTTTTTTGTTTTTTTTTAATACAAATATAAAATCAAGTTTTTTTTATATTTTTTTGTTTTTTTATTAATACAAAAATACAATCAAGTTTTTTATATATATATTTTTTCATTAATACAAAAAGACAATCAAGGTTTTTATATATATATATATATATATATATATATATATATATATATATATATATATATATATATATATATATATATATATATATATATATATACAGTATATATATTTTTCATTAATTCCAAAAGACAATCAAGGTTTTTTTTTATATATTTTTTTCAATACAGAAAGACAATCAAGGTTTTTTTTATATATATATATATATATATATATATTTTTCATTAATACAAAAAGACAATCAAGGTTTTTTTTGGGGGGTTTTTTTCAATACAAAAAGACAATCAAGGTTTTTTTTTTTATATATATTTTTTCATTAATACAAAAAGACAATCAAGGTTTTTTTTGTTTTTTTCAATACAAAAAGACAATCAAGGTTTTTTTTTTGGTTTTTTTTTTCAATACAAAAAGACAATAATGTTTTTTTTTATAAATTATTTATATATATATATATATATATTTTTCATTAATACAAAAAGACAATCAAGGTTTTTTTTTTTTTTCAATACAAAAAGACAATCAAACTCTCCCCAGAACATCAATAATATTTTTTAATTTAATTTCCATCCTTCTCGTTCTCTGTATGATTTCTCTGCTAGCTAGATTAACCACTTGCCGTCGCCGCACCGTCATTATACGTCCACAAGGTGGCTCTCCTAGGCGAGACCACGTAAATGGACGTCCTGCCTTTTAGCCGCCACTAGGGGCGCATGTGCGCCGCCGGAGGCGCGCGCGCGCCCCCCGCTCGCCCCCGACTCCCGTGCGTGTGCCCGGCGGGCGCGATCGCCGCCGGGCACACGCGATCGCTCGGTACAGAGCGGGGAACTGGAGCTGTGTGTGTAAACACACAGCTCTCGTTCCTGTCAGCAGGGGAAATGCCGATTTTCTGTTCATACAATGTATGAACAGAAGATCAGTGTTTCCCCTAGTGAGGCCACCCCCCCCACAGTAAGAACACACCCAGGCATACTTAACCCCTTCCCCGCCCCCTAGTGTTAACCCCTTCACTGCCAGTGGCATTTTTATAGTAATCTAATGCATTTTTATAGCACTGATCGCTATAAAAATGCCAATGGTGCCAAAAATGTGTCAAAAATGTCCGAAGTGTCCGCCATAATGTTGCAATACCGAAAAAAAAATCGCTGATCGCCGCCATTACTAGTTAAAAAAATATTAATAAAAATGCCATAAAAATACCCCCTATTTTGTAAACGCTATAACTTTTGCGCAAACCAATCAATAAACGCTTATTGCGATTTTTTTTTACGAAAAATATGTAGAAGAATACGTATCGGCCTAAACTGAGGAAAAAAAATGTTTTTTTATATATTTTTGGGGGATATTTATTACAGCAAAAAGTAAAAAATATTCATTTTTTTCAAAATTGTCGTTCTATTTTTGTTTATAGCGCAAAAAATAAAAAACGCAGAGGTAATCAAATACCACCAAAAGAAAGCTCTATTTGTGGGGAAAAAAGGACGCCAATTTTGTTTGGGAGCCACGTCGCACGACCGCGCAATTGTCTGTTAAAGCGACGCAGTCCCGAATCGCAAAAAGTACTCTGGTCTTTGGGCAGCAATATGGTCCGGGGGGTAAGTGGTTAATATCCTCAATCTCGGCCCTGCATGCCAACACATCAGAAATCAACAGCTGGGCGCTGTAGGAGTCAAATCCCCGAACTGCTCCTGAAATGTGGGACAAAAACATTTATTAAAATTAGGCAGGCCTACATCTAGATTATCTGAAGCTGTGGTATATGATACTTTACCAGATGTGGTGGCAGGCTCATCTTCATCCCGCGGGAGTGTGGCTTGCCTGCTGTCCTGCTGCTCTGCTTCATGTCGCCCTACGAGAATGAAGAAAAGGTAAACATGCTTTAAAAAGATTGTAGGCCTGAAAGAGGAATATGAATCATTCTTTGAATAATTTGTGGGACTATTGTTGGTTTTTACAACCCCTCTAAGCAGGACACAGGATTGTAGGCATTCCCAAAGATGATAAAACTCGTTTTCCCTTTGGTTGAGTTTTCTACATGGAAGCAAACCAAGTATCCACAGGAACACCTCACCTCTGTGTGAACCCCTAAATAGTTATTTTTGGTGCCCAACAATTGTGCTACTGAGTCCACATGAGTCACCAACTGCTGAGCAGACTCTCCTTTTACTGTATATTGTCTTAATTTTGAGTAGTAAAAACTAGTTAAGAACACATCTACATTAATTCCACAATTGATCTCACAAAAAATAAAAAACAGGTCCCAAATTTCGGGTTTGTGAGCACAATATTTTGTCGTATGAGTCGTCGTTCTGAACGACAACTTTTACGACAAATTATTGGGCCCACAAACATGAAATACATACAGTACAACCTGAAAAAAAAGCACATGGTGAAAATAGCAAAGACAAAAAAGGATTACACATAACAATTACTTACTTCTTCTAATCTCTCTTCTGATCTTCTTCATCTGGCCTGGCTCACGCAATTTGAGGTCCGACCATCGTTTGCGTAGTTGTTCCTTGCTTCTTCGGACCCCAAATTTCCTCTCGAGACGCCTCACCACCTTCTCCATGATCTGTGCTTTGATTTTATTGGGAAATTCATATGGGCCATGCTTGCCATCATAATCTTCTTCCTTGAAGATGGTGACCATTTCTACCATCTCATGGAAGGTCATGTTAGACGCCTTATATCTCCTTCTCCTGGTGGATCTGGAGGTGTCAGCGGAAGCCTGGCCTGTCTCCTGTGCTGATGATGGCGTGTTGGGGTGCTGGGGTGATGCTGCCATGTTCTCAATGATGAAGAAACGAGAGAGAAGGGGCGGGGAAAGCACGAGACCGAACGTCAGGGGCGGGACATCGTGCAGAGCGTCAGAGAAAGCGGCGTTCAGAGTCTGTGGAAGAAGGCGGAAGTCACGATTGTTTCATACGACGGTACGTAACTGTATTTTTGTCTTTATTATAGTGAACAGTGGATGAGTTTGTGGGCTAGATATGGTGTAAAAGCTTATTAGTAGTAGTGGCTTGACTGACATTAGGTTTTTGATTTTATCTTTGACTTGCAGAAATAATGGATCCCTTCAAAGATGCCGAGTTCATGACAGAATTCATCCAGAGATGGAAGGAACATCCTGTTCTGTGGCAAACTAAAAACAATATTAATAAAAACAAAGATGCCAGGACTAAAGCAAACGAGAGCCTGCTTGAATTTGTAAAGACAAGGGTCCCCAACGCCACAACAGAGACTGTGAAGGCAAAAATAAATTCCATCAGGGGCACCTACAGGGCCCAACGGGTCCAAGTCCTGGCCTCAATGAGGTCTGGGGCTGCAGCTGCCACCATCTACAAGCCTACCCTGTGGTACTATGGTCAGCTGCAGTTCTTGGACGACCACATTGAGGCCAGGCCATCCCTGTCTACCCTTCCCCCAAGAGGTAGCTCCCATCTTCCCTGCAGGCAATCCTCCAATCTTCCCTGCAGGCAATCCTCCAGTCTTCCCTGCAGGCAAGCTCGGAGGAAGAGCAAGAGTTCCTGGAGGACCCTGATTGTGACCCATGGAACCAGGTATTGCATTTTGATAACAATTTTGGAAAATCAATGTATAACAATGATGTCAAATTGATGTTACTAGTGTTATAAATTCCAAGGGAATGAACAAAAAGTGTTGAACATATCAATAGACAGTAGTGGCAAAACATGATGGGGACAAGATAGAAAAATGAAGGTGTCTGAATGATTGTGTGTCATTTTCTGGTACGCCATTAGGGGGGTAACGCAATACACCTGGAAGGGGTCCCGGATGTCAAACACCCTTTTTGCCACAAATCAATTTGTCACAAAATAGACTACTTTTCTATTTTCGGTAAAGGCCCCCTACTTCCCTATTTCAGCCGGCAGCAACCCCCCCAGCTCCAGAGGGACCATGTCTGAAGCTGTGTAAGGGGCCACATAATTATGGATGGCGACCCTGTGTGTAATATATATTAGCATTCAATTTGCATATGTCATGATTTTCAAAATGTGTATGATTAATGAAAACAACAAATAAACTATGTCCCTTTTTTTAAAAACACAGACAGAGCAAAGCCAGGAGGAGGCAGGCCCCACAGGGAGCCAGGAGGAGGCAGGCCCCACAGGGAGCCAGGGGGAGGCAGGCCCCACGGGGAGCCAGGGGGAGGCAGGTACAACTGCAAGGCAGGAGGTGGCAGAACCCACTGGGAGCCAGGAGATGGCAGGCCCCAGTGGGAGCCAGGAGGCACGCCGGCGTGATTCCATCTCCCGGATCCCTCCACTCTGCACTCCCGCGAAAAGGGCCAGGAAGCTTCGCCAATTGGAGGAGGAGACCCAGGCCATGCTTCGTGAAGCAACTGCGGCCATCCGAGAGCCACCCACTGAAGAAGAGGGGTTCGCAGCGCTCATTGCAGCCAAGCTCAAAAATCTGGAGCGGGGCCAGCGTGTGCGCTGCAAACTCATCATCTTCAAGGCCATAAGCATGGCGTCACTGGGGCAGCTCGATGACGACACCGACCTTGTGCGGATTGCTCCTCCTGTCCTTGCTACTCCTCCTTCTCCTGCTCCTTCTCCTGCTTCGTACGCCTTCGGATCTTAGATGCAATACTTCGGCGTCCGCTGGGTGGAGTTTGCGTCGTTTTCCGCGTCGGGTATGCAAATTAGCTATTTCCGACGATCCACGAACGTACGCGCGGCCGTCGCATTCTCTTACGTCGTCTCTAGTCGGCTTTTTCCGGCGTATAGTTAAAGCTGGTGTTTTGCGGCATATAGTTAGACTTGCCATGTTAAGTATGGCCGTCGTTCCCGTGTTTCATTTGAATTTTTTTTGCGTAAGTCGTCCGTGAATCAGGATGGACGTAATTCACGTCTATGTTAAAAAAAATGACGTCCTTGCGACGTCATTTAGCACAATGCACGGCGGGAAATTTCGGGATGGCGCATTCGCAGTTCATTCGGAGCGGGGACGCGCTTCATTTAAATGAAACACGCCCCCTAATCGCCGATTTGAATTCCGCCGCCAGAGATAGACTACGCCGCCATAACTTACGGCGCAAAATCTTCCTGGATTCGAACTAAAGCCAGGTAAGGTACGGCGACGTAGCGTATCTCTGATACGCTGCGCGGGTGCTGTGGATCTGCCCCTTAGAATTTTGGAGATGGAAGATACCCCTAAAAAACACAACACAAAACAAAACATTATATAACAATAAATAATAAAGTAAAAAGCTACTATGTAACAAGATCAGCCGCAACAAACGAGCATTTTAGTGTAGCATTTAAAAGCACAGTGTAATGCAGCGCATTTTTTTCTTCTATAAGTTGAAAACTAACTAACGAATTTGCTTACTCCATTCTGAACAGTAGTTTTACCAGAACGAGCTCTGCCGTCTCCTAACTTTCTTCTGAGCATGCGCGGGCTTAAAACGTCGTTTTAGCCTACACACGGTAATTTTTTATGACACAAAAAACGACGTTTGGGAAAAACGACACAAAAAATTTAAGCATGCTCCAATTTTTTTTTTGTCGTTTTTCAGAAGACATAAAACGACGTTTTCCCCACACACAGTCATTTTAAATGACATTTTTAAAAACGTCTGTATGTGGCATCAGAGACTCAAAGCAGATGATTATATTCTGCTCAGAACAACCAGATGCTGGGGTGTCCTGCAGTTATGTGTAACCAGTTTATTAAAGTTTTACTGGATGTGTTGACTGTTAAGTGTCTTTCTCAGTTGTATACTTTCCCTATTTTGTGTCTCCTAGGTGTGTATTCCCATTGTTAGTGAGTTAATTACCCCAATGTGTAATAGTGTTTTTCTTTTTGTTTATGTGGTGACTGCCCCTATTTTTGAGATGTATAAAAACCTGTGTTTCTGTTCAATAAAATTAGTCCTGTTTTACTTTACATTGGATTTATCTGATGCTTGGGGTAAAATTTATATATTTTGGTTCCAGATTGAAGGAAGCTGTATCTTGGTGGATATGTCAGGCAGTCCATCACATACATTTACATATAATACAAGTACAATAACAAAATATTTTTTTATCATTAAAACGTGCTGAGAAATTCATAGACATCTTTGAATTCTTGAGAACTAATATTCTCAAATACTATCAAGGTCCATTGGTTCATTACCAAATGATAATTTACTGTAAATATGTGGTTAATCTAAAGCATGACAAAGCAGATTACTGCTTTCAGGTTTGTATCAATGACGATAACAACTTTGGTTATGAAAATGCATGAGCTGTTTCTCGAAAACTGAGAATGTGTAACCAAATATTTTGCTTTCATGACATTCCTCTAGTGTTAAATAAACTGCATTACAAATATTTACACTGTATCTAAGGACAGGAAACTGATGCTTATGTTCTAGCAAGATCTTACCTTCCAAGGTAAAATATGAGAGAAAGCATGCATTTTCTCCAAAAATGTTCATCTCAAACACCCTAAAATATGTTGAACATACAGTTAGGTCCATATATACACTGAGCAAAATTATAAACGCAAACACTTTTGTGTTTGCCCCTTTTTATCATGAGCTGAACGCAAAGATCTACCAATTTTTCTATGTACACAAAAGGTCTATTTCTCTCAAATATTGTTCACAAATTTGTCTATCTAAATCTAAATGTGTTAGTGAGCGCTTCTCCTTTGCTGAAATACTCCATCTCACAGGTGTGGCATATCCAGATGCTGATTAGACAGCATGATTATTGCACAGGTGTGCCTTAGGCTGACCACAATAAAAGGCCACTCTAAAATGTGCAGTTTTACTGTATTGAAGGGGGGGGGGGGTGTTTGGGGGTCGGACAACTAGTTAGTATCTGGTGTGACCACCATTTGCCTCACACAGTGCAGCACATCTCCTTTGCATAGAGTTCATCATGTTTTTGATTGTGGCCTGTAGAATGTTGGTCCATTCCTCTTCAATGACTGTGCAAAGTTGCTGGATATTGTCAGGAACTGGAATACGCTGTTGTATACGCCGATCCAGAGCATCCCAAACATGCTCAATGGGTGACATGTCCAGGGAGTATGCTGGCCATGCAAGAACAGGGATGTTTTCAGATTGCAGGAATTGTGTACAGATCCTTGCAACATGGGGCTGTGCATTATTATGCTGCAACATGATGGTCATGGATGAATGGCACAACAATGGGCCTCAGGATCTCGTCACAGTATCTCTGCATTCAAAATGCCATTACTAAAATGCACCTGTGTTCATTGTCCATAGCATACGCCTGCCCATACCATAACCCCATCACCACCATGGACCACTCGATCCACAACATTGACATCAGAAAACCGCTCACCCACACAACACCGTACATGCTATCTGCCATCTGCTCTGTACAGTGAAAAAACGGGATTCATCCGTGAAGAGAAGACCTCTCCAAAGTGCCAGATGAAACTGAATGTAAACATTTGCCCACTCAAGCCGTTTACGACAAAAAACTGCATTTAGGTGGAGACCCCGATAAGGAGGACGAGCATGCAGATGAGCTTTCCTGAGATGGTTTCTGACAGTTTGAGCAGAAATTCTTTGGTTATACAAACTGATTGTTGCAGCAACTGTCCGGGTGGCTGGTCTCAGACGATCTTGGAGGAAAAGATGCTGGATGTGGAGGTCCTGGGCTAGTGTGGTTACACATGGTCTGCGGTTGTGAGGCCGGTTGGATGTACTGCCAAATTCTCTGAAAACGATTTTGGAGAGAAATACATATTTACATAGTATTCACCCTGGGATTTTGAGTGAGGTGAGTATGGTTAGCCAAATGTCATGATTGTATAAAAATTAGATTTATTACAATATGTTGCGCACAGCAATAAATGCAGGACGATAAAATATGCATACAATGTGAATTTTTACAGGTGATGTTGGGGTGACACCAAACCTTTTTATTATATCTCTATGGTAGAGAAATGCACATTCAATTTAAGGGCAACAGCTCTGGCGGACATTCCATGGGTCAGCGTGCCAATTGCATGCTCCCTCAAAACTTTCCACATCTGTGGCATTGTGTTGTGTAATAAAACTGCACATTTTAGAGTGGCCTTTTATTGTGACCAGCCTAATGCACACCTGTCCAATAATCATGCTGTCAGCATCTTGATATGCCACACCTGTGAGGTAGATGGATTATCTCAGCAAAGGAGAAGTGCTCACTAACACAGATTTAGACAGATTTGTGACCAATATTTGAGAGAAATAGGCCTTTTGTGTAAAAAGTCGTAGATCTTTGCGTTCAGCTCATGATAAATAGGGACAAACAAAAGTGTTGCGGTTACAATTTTGCTCATTGTAATTGTACACAGGCAACATTTTCATACTTTTGCCTCTGTATGCCACCATAATAAAATTAAAACGAAACAATCCAAATTAATTTGAAGTGCAGACTTTCAGCTTTAATTGGGTTGAACATAAATATCAAGTACAAATTTTAGGAACTACAACCATTTTTATACACAGTCCCCCCATTTTCAGGGGCTGAAATGTAATTGGACAAATGAATATAATCATAAATAAAATGTTAATGTTTAATATTTTGTTGAAAATCCTTTACTGGCAGTGACTGCCTGAAGTCTGGAACCCATGGACGTTACCAACGACTGTGTTTCCTCCTTTCTGATGCTTTGACAGGCTCTAACTGCAGCTGTTGTTCTTTGTTTCTGGGTGTTTCTGCATTTGTTAGTTAGTTTTGCCTTCAGCAAGCAAAATGCTTGCTCAATTGGGTTGAGATCAGGTGATTGACTCAGTCATTGCAGAATATTCCACAAATTTTCCTTCAAAAGCTCCTGGGTTGCAGTGTTTTGGATCATTGTCCATCTGTACTGTGAAGCACCATTCAATCAACTTTACTGCATTTCGCTGAATCTGGGCTGACAGTATATCTCTAAACACTGCAGAATTCAATCGACTCCTTCTGTCTTTTGTCACTTCATCAATAAATGACCCAGTGCTACTGGAAGCTATGCATGCACATGCCATCACACTGCCTCCACCATGTTTTACAGATAACGTTATGTGCTTTGGGTCATGAGCTGTTCCAAGCCTTCTCCACACCTTTTTCTTCCCATCATTCTGGTACAGATTATTATTAGTTTCATCCATCCAAAGAATGCTTTTACAGTCTGGCTTTTTTAGATGTTTTTTTTTGGCTTTTCTATTCTTCAGGCTTATGAATGTTTTTCACCTTGTGGTGAACCCTCTGTATATGCTCTCATGAAGCCTTCTCTTAATTGTAGACAATGATACGCTCACCTCCTGGAGAGTGTCCTTATCTTGTCTGGATGTTGTGAATGGGTTCTTCTTTACCATAGAGAGGATCCTGTGAAGATCCACCACTGTTGTCTTCCGTGGAAGTCAAGGCCTTTTTATGATGATGAGCTCACCAGTGTGTTCTTCTTTCCTCAGAATGTACCAAACTGTTGATTTGGCCACTTCTAATTTTGCTGCTATCTCTATGATGGATTTGTTTCATTTTTGAAGCCTTACAATGGCCTGTTTCACTTGCATGAACAGCTGCTTTGAATGCATGATGTAGGTTCACAGCAATAGATTCCAAATGCAAAGAATTAGAATCAATTCCAGAGTAGCCCACACCTGGCCATGAAACAGCTTTTGATTTAATTGTCCAATTACTTTTGGTTCCTTTAAAAAAAGAAGGATTGCTATTCTTTTTTTTGGGGATTTTTTTTATTGTATTCAGTAAACAGTATAGTACACAATAAAATAGAAACATTAAGGACTGACCACCACAATACGGTAGGCCATCCCAAAAATTTCACAAAACAACCATTACACAAAAAAGAAGTGCATTTTAAAAAAACATATACATGTACATTACCTGTGAAGCTAGCCAACTCGACCCACATTGCCTCCTCAGAAGATACACAACCCTCCCCATACCCAACCAAGATAAAACCAGCTATATGTTGAAACCACCCACACTCTCCAAAAGGTGTAAAATATGAAGCCCACCATTCTTATTACAGAAAAAAAACATTCACCTGCTCCATAAGATGCACAGAATTCATATCCAAAAAACTCAGGTAGCAAGGAGGATGACCTTGAGCAAGGTCGGAGCTAGTCTGTTACAGTCAAAGGTGAAGCCATCCATCCCCCCAGATCTTTTTTTTTATTTTTTTTTTTTTTTTATTAAATTTTCAAAATTACAAGCATATATTGTCAATAAACATAGACATTATAAATAGTAGCAGTTAAGGAGAACACAAGTTAGATATTTACATTAAGCTCCAGTGTTTTTTAGAAGGCAACAACAAAAGAAAAAAACAGTATTTTGAGTTTAACATATGTTGGCCATTATCTGGAGACTTGCTAAAATATATGCTTAGTGTTGAATTTAGTAATTAAAAACCAGATATAGTAATATATTAACAGTGTAAGGTAATATGAGAATACATAAAGGAAAAAATTAAGGGTCATAATTTCTAGACCTTGTATAATGTTGGGGTAATATATAATTTGTACTATTTCAATGGAGCTCTAAAGCTGAAATATACTGATAAATAAAAACATAAAAAAAAAAAAAAGTAATGCTGCTACCATTTTTGCATATAATAACAATATATGCTAAGAAAGAAAAAACAACAAAAAAAAAACTAAAGAGGCAAGATAGAATAGAGGGAAGGGGAAGAAGAAGAGAAAAAAAATAAAGATAGTACGTAGATAAGATAGAAAAGGTCAAAAGGGTCCCGGGGTATCTTATTATGTTTGTCTTATGTTATTAGCATATTAAATAGCTATTAGTAGTTATGTTACCAAGGTCTTAATAATGTGATGTCAAAGTTGGGAGGGAAAAAATGAGTCACCCAAGGATTCCAGATTTTTTCAAATTTTGCAATATTATCATTGGTAATGGCTTCCGTTTTTGAGTGGGTCATGGCTTGGTTTATTCTGGTTTTGGTTTCTGAGATCATTAATGTTGGGGTTTTCCACGCTTTGGCGATTGTCTGCTTTGCTGCCGTAGTGATTTGTAGAAGGAGTTTGAATTGAGTGTGGGAAATAGAAGTCGGTTTTAGATTTAGTAGTGCAATTGAAGGGTCAGGTTTTATTGTTTTTTTGAATAAGGTGGAGAGGATTAGAAAAACCTCTTTCCAAAAACATTTTGTAACCGGACATTCCCAAAATATGTGTATATGTGATCCTAGTTCACCACAGCCACGGAAGCAGAGTGGGGAGTATTGCGGAATATATTTCGCAATTCTGACAGGAACCAAGTACCAGCGCAAAAGTACTTTATAATTTGTCTCTAGAGCTATTATATTTTGTGAAGATGATTTTGTAGTGGTCCAAATTTTATCCCAATCAGATGATTCCAACTGAAGTCCAAGGTCTCTCTCCCATTTTTCCACGTATGATGGTGGATCTGCAGTAGGCAAAGTAATAAGGTGTTTATATATTATTGATATGAGACCCTTAGAGTGAGGTTCGCGTTTACATATACGTTCAAATTGCGTGAGTTCATCGAGTTTACTCATATTTTGTATATATGGCATGAAAAAGTTTTTGATCTGCAGATATCGAAAACGTTCTGATTGGGGGAGTTGATGTCTATCACATAGTTCAGGAAATGTTTTAAGTGAGGTAGATGTTGACATATCACAGAGTTGAGTTATGTCAGAGGAAATCAATTTTTTAAATGAATTAGGGAATGTGCAGGCTGGGTAGAATAGTGGGTTTCTAATAAATGATAGAAGGGGAACATGAGGAGATTGCAGTCCTTTGATAAGTTTAAATTTATCCCAGATGGTAACTGTGTGTTTGGTAATCTTATTTTTAATATTTTTACGATCTGAGGGTTTGGACCAAATTAAGTTTGTTATAGAGAATGGATCACAGTCAATTGCTTCAATTGCAACCCAGAGTGGGGTTTCGTATTTTGCGTGATATTTGGGGATGCATGCTATTTGAGCTGCATGGTAATAAGAGGCGAAATTGGGGAATCCTAGTCCACCTTTAAGTTTGGAAAGGTAAAGTGTCTGTTTAGATACTCGATGTTTTAAAGAGCCCCAAATGAACGCTAGTGTTTTGCGTTGAAGATTTCTAAGAAAGTATGTTGGAACTGAAATGGGCAAAACCCGAAATAGATATAGTATCTTGGGTAAAATGGTCATCTTTATTATGTTTATTTTACCAATCCATGAGATTGGTAAAGAGGACCATTGTTTAAGGAGATTGGTAATTTGCTTTAGTAATGGCGGAAAGTTAGCCGAGAAGAATTCAGTTAAATTGGGAGTAAGAGTAATTCCTAGGTAGGTCAGGTGCGATGTAGACCAAGAGAATGGGAGGGAAGTTTGTGCTTGTTGTAAAGTATGGGAAGGTAAGGAGATATTTAAGGCTGTAGATTTTTGAGAGTTTATAATAAGTCCAGATAGCTGTGCAAAATGATCAAGCTTACTTATAAGGTTGGGAGCAGAAATATGAGGGGAAGACATAAATATTAGTATATCGTCAGCAAACAAACATAATTTGTGCTGATGACCTGCTAAGTCTATCCCTTTGATTGAAGGGTCAGATCGTATAGCCTGAGCTAGGGGTTCAATAAGTAGGGCAAATAAAAGTGGGGAGAGTGGACAACCCTGACGTGTTCCTCTATTTATGTTAAAGCAACCAGATTTATATCCAGCATATTTAATATAGGCTTTGGGATTATTATATAGTGATGAAACCCAGTTAAGAAAGTGAGGACCGAACCCCCATTTTTGTAAGGCAAAATGTAGATAGGGCCATGATACTGTGTCAAATGCTTTTTTAATATCTAACGACAGAAGACACATAGGTATTTGTCGTGTTTTAGCTGTTTGGATTAATAACGTTGCCCTACGTACGTTATCAGCTGCTTGGCGAAAAGGAATAAAACCAACTTGGTCTTTATTTATTAATGAACCAATAATATTGTTCAAACGAGTTGCTAGAATTTTCGCTAGTAGTTTGATATCAAGATTAAGTAGGGATATGGGCCTGTAATTAGCACAAGATGAGTCATCTGAATGAGGTTTGGGGATCATTGTGATTATTGCTGTTAAGGTTTCAGGACGAAAGGATTGGTTGTTCAGAAGTGAATTGAAAGCATCTGTCAGCAATGGCGCAAGAAGATAAGTAAATTTTTTGTAATATAGGGCAGAGAAGCCATCAGGACCCGGGCGTTTATTTGGTTTAAGTGATTTAATGGCTAATTCAACCTCAGCAGATGTAATGGGACTTTCAAGATGTTCATGTTGAGTTAAAGGAATCATTGGAAGTTTGATTTGTGAGAAAAATAATTCTGCAGAGGATTGGTCAAAAGATCCCTGATTGTTGTAAAGAGATGTAAGGTGTTTGTGGAAGGTTTGTAGGATTTTTTCTGGATTACTGGTGTAAGTATTATGAGGTAATTTTAATCGAATCGGCTTGTGTGGGTTGTTTAATTTTTTAAGTGCTCGAGCGAGAAGCGTGCCAGGCTTGTTAGCTTTGATATAAAATGTATGCTTGGATTTGCGTATGGTTTTATCTGCGGATTCAGATAGGAAAAGATCAAGATTTAAGCTAGCTTCATCTAGTTGATTTTTTGTCACAGGGGTAGGATTTGCTTGAAAATTTGCGTGGCAAGTGTTGAATTTTGTTTCTAATATTAGTTGTAGCTTGTTTTTTTCTTTTTTAAGATATGATGCTTGGCGTAAGCAGATTCCTCGAAGGACGGGTTTGTGTGCCTCCCATAAGGTTAATGGAGAAATATCAGGGGTTTTATTATTTTTCAGATAGTCTTTTATGGCTAATTCTAAGTCTGTAGAGTGTGATGGATGGGATAGGGTTGAATCATTTATGTGCCATGTGGGGTCTTGATTTTTAGGTATGAGGGAAGTGAGAGTAGAAAGTATTGCACAATGATCAGTCCATGTAAAGGGTATTACAGAAGATGTGAGCAATTCCGGGGACATACTAATAGAGATTAGTATATGGTCGATACGGGAAAAAGACTTATGTGGATGGGAATAGAAGGAATATTGACGTTTCGTGGGATTGATTTCTCGCCAGGAATCTAGCAAGGAATGTTGTTGTAGAAGTCTTTGGAACCTACGAGATTGAGAATTGGAAGTGATAGGAATTGGGGACTTATCTAAATAAGGGTATAGAACTTGGTTCGAATCTCCACAGATCAAAAGCGTGCCCATTTTATGAGTCTCTATTACCTGGAACAAATGGGAGAGGAATGCTGTTGGATTTTTATTAGGAGCATAATAGGATACTACTGTGATTGGTGTATCACATAGATGCCCTGTAAGAATGAGATAGCGACCTTCTGGGTCTTTGGTTTCTGTCAGAAGAGAGAAGGGTGTAGCTCTATGGAATGCAATTAGCACTCCCCTTTGTTTAGTTTTAGCGGAAGCAGTAAAAACTTGGGGATAAACTGTACCAAAATATTTAGGTGTCGAGGTTTCAGTGAAATGTGTTTCTTGTAGGCAAATTATATGCGCCTTTGAAGAAGATAATGATCTAAAAACTTTGGTTTGTTTTTGTGGAACATTTAGACCTTGGACATTTAAGGTAAGGATATTTAAAGGAGCCATAATGATATTTTATAGAGAATATTATAAGACATATTTAAAAACAATTGAAAATCCATACTTACCCCGGGGAGGAGCAAAGAGAAAAGGGAGAGTGGAGACAGAATGTTGAGAAATAAAGAGAAAATGAGAGTCATTATTAAACAAATAATTAACAAAAACGTTTAGAATGCAAGAAGGTAAAACTTTGGCGTTCCGGGCGTGCAAAAGTGCAAGCTCAGAGGCACAGAGTCTGACCAGGGAGGCTCCTCACACAAAAAGGTGTGTGGGAGAGTCCAAGGACAGAAAAATGGAGGGAGCAGTGACAGTTTCTCGAGTCCCTCACGACCAAAAATATATCTAGAGAAGAAAAAATATATTATGACACCCATACTGGAAGTAAGCAAAAATAAATCAAATCTAAGAAATATTATAATATTTTCAACATTAGTAGATGTAAAATTTTAATCTAACAATTGTGTTTTATGTTTTCACGGGGAGAGTGTTAGATTATAATTTTTGTTGAATTATACAAATTACCTCTGGGTTGCCAGTTGTAGGAGAGGCAGTAATGTCATTAATAATTAGGATGAGAAGAAATAAAATACCAATTATTAATAATATATTAGTAATATTTACTTCTATTCAGTAAACAGTTTTGTACAAAAATAATATAGAACCCTTGTTGCGGGTAAAAAAGGATCAGGGGAAAGGGGCGGGGAGGGGGGGTAATATGAGGGAAGTAGAAGGGGGTGAGGCGAGTAAGGATGGGATGAGGAGGGAAGGGTGCAATAGGAATAGGAAAAAAAAAAAAAAAAAAATTTGGACAATTTAAAACTTCAATTATCCTAGACCAAAAAGGGGATAAAAATTGGAATTAAAAAAAATATATAATAATAAAAATACAAAAAAGGACAATAGCCTGCTTAGGGGAAGTAAATTCAGGATGGTTAAATGACATTAAGTGTTTAGCATCCAAAAAGTAGATGAAAGATCAAAAATATTTAGTGAAATTCAATTTGATATGCAAAATGTATTCAGTCCATTGAGTCCGGAGTATCTTGGTTTGGGGAGTTGAATCGACCCCTCTTCGATGAGCTTTGTCTGGTTCTGTCATTTTGGACTTTGGAGAAATTTTGTGGAGAACTAGATGCTGTACGTCGGCGAGGGCTGGCTGAAGGTCTTTCGCAGAGATGAAGTTTTTGTAGGGTGTTCTGTAGTTCATCAGGGGTTCTGCATGAGTGCTTGGTACCTTGATATGTGAAGCGAAGTGAAAAAGGGAATCCCCATTGGTATGGGATCTGATGTTGTTGTAGGTTTTGTAATAAGGGTTTCATTGAGCGCCGTTTAGCGACTGTTATTGGGGAAAGGTCAGCAAAGATCTGATACGGGTGGCCTTGGAAGATAAGGGATTCTTTGTTCCTTGCAGCGACCATAAGCTGTTCTTTGGTGTGGAAGAAATGGAATTTCGCAATTATGTCGCGGGGGGGACCTTCAGATTTGCGCGGTGCTAATGCTCTATGTATTCTGTCCATTTCCAGTCTCTCAATTGGAATTGACGGTGATAACTCTTGAAATAGGGCAGTAATTGTTGATTGTAGATCAATAATAGACTCCGGTATACCTCGTATGCGAAGGTTTGAGCGACGTGCGCGATTTTCAAAATCTTCTAAACGAGTTTGCAGCGAGAAATTTTCATCTTTAAGTGTGTCCAATTCAGTTTCATGAATCATTACATTAGTTTCTATGTCATCCATTCTGTTTTCTAATTCAGCCGTGCGCTGACCTAAGTCACGTATTTCTTTTGTTAATTTCTCAGTAATATGGTCGGAGGTCTGCTTTAATGCTTTCTGTAGCATTTTTTCTATTTGAGTTAGAACATTTGGGTGTAAAGAGCCTGTCTGTTGTGGCTGGCAGATGGTGCTGTCCTCACAGTCTGTATCATATAGTTCATGAGGTAACTGCAGCTGCTGCTTGGCAGCGTGAGGTAAAACTGTGTGAGGAGATTTAGGCATTTTACTGGGGCCTCTAGATGAATTATCCCTGATAGGTTTCATCTTATTTTTTCCCCGGACAGCTCCATAAACCATCATAAAATGTTCCCAGGGTACTGAGGAAGACCAGGGTAAGCTTTTGAAATAATTACCCTTCCATTCAGGTGTGTATGCTGGCCGTGAAGTCCTGAGAAAAGGGGAGCCTCAGCAGGACATGTCTGTCTCTGTGAGCTCCACGATCCCCCCAGATCTTATAAAATTTAAGTAGTGCCCCCTTTCAAATGTGTGGCTTTATAAAAGGTAAGGTTTGTTCACCAAAACCTTTCTGGACTCTACAGATGGAGAAGTAGAACCCTTCCAGGACAGGACTATACGTTTCCTAGCATGACGGAATAATAAAGTGAGTAAGGTTCGTATACTGTAGCTGCTGTAGGGGCAAATTAATCCACCAACTCGAGCATGCAATGTCTTATAGAGGGACTTAAAATGATAGTAATTACCTCCTGTATACACATCAAAAAGGTACTGTGAATTTAATTAGATTTTTTGAATATATCTATTTTTTTATTTTGTTTTGATTATTTATTTATGATAATAAATGCATACATTTTAATGTACATCTGGAAGATGGTCGTGGACTAATGACATTAGTATCTTTTTATGAATTTAATTTGATTTTTATCACCAGTCCCCTTCGGGGATTGTTTTAGCTCCTGGGGGAGTACTACTTTAACCGCTTGTCAACCGCACGGCGTCAAATGACGGCGGGTGGAAGACTCTATTGTTCTGACAGGACGTCATATGACGTCCTGTCATTGAAAGCCGCTAGGGGCGCACGCATCCCCCGCCGGCGCGCACGCGCACCCATTGCGTTACTGGGAACACAGTGCGTGTGCCTGGCGGCCGCGATG
Organism: Rana temporaria; assembly: GCF_905171775.1. Taxonomy (NCBI): domain Eukaryota; kingdom Metazoa; phylum Chordata; class Amphibia; order Anura; family Ranidae; genus Rana; species Rana temporaria. Next base: position 119,064,886 of record NC_053494.1, read on the forward strand.
GCCGCCGGGCACCCGCGATTGCCCAGTAACTGAGCAGGGCCGTGGATCTCTGTGTGTAAACACAGAGATCCACGTCCTGTCAGGGAGAGGAGACCGATGCTGTGTCCCTTGTACATAGGGACACAGATTGGTCACCTCCCCCAGTCACCCCCCTCCCCCTACAGTTATAACACTGACTAGGCTACATATTTAACCCCTTCCCCGCCCCCTAGTGGTTAACCCCTTCCTTGCCAGTCACATTTATACAGTAATCAATGCATATTTATAGCACTGTTCACTGTATAAATGTGAATGGTCCCAAAAATGTGCCAAAAGTGTCCGATGTGTCCACTATAATGTCGCAGTCCCGAAAAAAATCACTGCCATTCCTAGTAAAAAAAATAATAATAAAAAAAATTATAATTATGTCCCCTATTTTGTAGGCAGAACAGGCGATCAAATACCACCAAAATAAAGCTCTATTTGTGGGGAAAAAAGGACGTCAATTTTGTTTGGGAGCCAGGTCGCACAACCGCGCAATTTTCAGTTAAAGCGACGTAGTGCCGGAAGCTAAAATTTCGTCTGGGCAGGAAGGGGGTGTATGTGCACAGTAGGCAAGTGGTTAAAAAGGGTGTATTTCCCTTAAAATCTCCGGACTTTGATGTCTTTTATAAAAATAAAAAAAAATGTGAGTTTGACTCATTTTGTAAATGTCATTATTAATTTAAGTTTCCTTTCTTATTTTGTACAGTTTTAGTGACTTGTCTTTCAACTAAAGGCTCTTCTTGGATTGAACGCAGATCCATGTCAGGACCTGGACTTGAACCTGAGACCTCAGCTGTGTCTGGCAATGAATCTTCTCACTGAGCTATCTGATATACTGGACAGTGCCTTGTCAGATCCTTTAGACAACCCTGCCTTGTACCTTGATTTCAGCTGAACCTTGAACTCTTTACTCCTCCCACAGACTTCCTGATATAAGCCATGTCTCTGCACTTCCTCCTTGCCAGAATATTGTGCTATCTCCAGCCTGTATCTCGCTCCTGTCTTCCCTGCTGCCATCCACATTTTCTACTGCTCGTTATCGACCCTTGGCTTGTTCATCTGCCTGATCCCAACCTGCAAATACTCATTACCAAATTTTTGGCTTGTTTACTGACCACGCTTCTGTTTGATCCTTACCTGCTCATCCGCTACTGAACCCCAGCTTGCTCACCTCCTGGTGGGGCGATCCTGAGGACCGTGACCTGGTGCTAACACGCAGCAAAATCTATCTCCACCATCAGGAGCTCTGGTGAACACCGGTTAGCACTTAGACTCCGCACCTCAGGTGAGCCTGTGTCATCTGCCAGGCCTGTGTACCTATCTTGCTGGTCAGTGGTAGTCCTGCAACTGCTGTAGCAATTGGCCTTCAAGCCTGACACCTGATCGTGACAATCCATAAGATTAGGTAGATGTTAGGTCCGCCCAGCCTGAGAGTGTGATTTGTTGACTGATGGTTGCTATGGTTATATTAAAGGCTATCATCGACGTCCTTACGCTGCAGTAGTCCCCGCCTACAGGACGTAATGTGTACAGGGGGGGAGTCACATTTGACGTCACGCGCGGCCATCTTTCAAGTTGGAAACTACAATACATGCTTGTATGATTGGCACTCGTTCATGAGCGCTTCCTTTGTGAGTAGATTTTTATACATTTTAACCGATTAATAAATCAAGTTTACACAGTGAGCACCAAATTGTCCCCTTCCTCTCTTTTTATCAATATCATATGCTGTGGAAGTACAGCCTTGATCATCATCCCAGGGGTGGGTTGTTTGGCTCAGTGACCTGTCTCAGGTCGAATCAATGAGGTGAGAGACTAGAATATCTATGGTGGAGGGACCTCGATCACCGCTTCACTTTCTTGTCTGCCGTTTCACTTGTGGGATACTGTTGTGCTTTGATACACCTATGTGCACAAAGTGACATTTTTGGCTGTTTTTGGATTATTCATACCAATTAAGTGGCATTTCTGCATGAATACACATAGACTATTCTACTTTAGTTATTGTTTAATTTTATTGCGCTGCACTATTTCTGTTTTCAAAATATCCTTAGAATATTTCTGTAATCTAGGGCAATGCCAGAAGATGTACATAAAGTCAGGCCCCCTTGCAGAGCAACGCCAGCAAGAGGAGTTGTCTGAGCCAAAAATTCTATCTATCTTCGCCTGAGTCATATATATGCCTGGTAAAGGGAGCATCCCAGACATCTTCCCAACCTTCCGTGTCCAAATTAGGGACTACCAATTCCCACTTAGAACTAAACACAGTCATGAGCCAATCAGTCTCAGGGAAAAGGAACTTATAAATGATAGAGGCGTTTTAAGATCTTCCTCCCTTAACATGGATTCCAGTGCTGACACCGAGAATGAAGCTCTCAGGTGTTTAAATTGCATTTGGTCCGCATGCCTTAATTGTATATACTGGAAAAAATGGGTATTTGGTAACTGATATAAAGACTTTAGGGTGTCAAAAGATTTCAGCTGCCCATTTGTGGTGACATCACCAATCTTCTTAACCTCAAATTTTGTCCAGACTACTGGATCTTCAAAGGCCAAAAAATTTGTCAGATTAGGATTTCTCCACAAAGGAGCATGCCGTAACAGTGGTAATTGACCCCCAAATTCCTCACTATTAGCCACCACCCAAGCAAAAAGTACTGATCTCATAGAAGTGGTTAAGACATAGAGCGACCTGGGCCCTCTAAATACCAAATGGGTAAGACAAGTGTGTCTTGCCTACAGTCAAACGTGGTGGTGGGAGTGTCATGGTCTGGGGCTGCATGAGTGCTGCCAGCAATGGGGAGCTATAGTTCATTGAGGGAACCATGAATGCCTACATGTACTGTGACATACTGAAGCAGAGCATGATCCCCTCCCTTCGGAGACTGGGCCGTAGGGCAGTATTCCAACACGATAACGACCCCAAACACACCATTATTTACAAAAATGTGAGGGGTGTACTCACTTTTGTGAGATACTGTATATATATATATATATATATATGTAAAAGTGTTGCATACATTGATGGTGCTATACTGTATAAGGACCTGTAATAAATAAATAGAACAGGTCCATATGGATATGGTACAATACTATCAACACACAAAGGTACAGAAGCAGAAATTATGCTATGGAATTAAACTAAAACTATATTTCATCATAGAAAGAGGCAAAATAAAATTGTGTGAATATTGTGAATATGTGTAAGATAATTTTCCTGTCCCCAAAGCTTTTAACCTAAGTGCAAAGTGGTGAAGAAAATTAAAGCTTTTCTACCCTGAAGAAGCATGGGCTTTTTGAGATAAAGTAACAATTATGGCTTTAGAGAGACACAAGTATCCAGGGACAAATCCCCCCAAAAATATAACTGTCCCTGGTAATCAGAGACAACTAGTAGTACTTTTAGCATGGCCCCTGGGGACATCCCCCAATTGTGTGTCCTTCATTGGCTCAACTGCAGACATAAAATCTAATCCACCTCTAAATGTAATATATCTGAACAGGGGACAAATGACAGGGAAGGCTATCACAGATGGTAAAAGGGGAATACTGTATTTGGAATAGGAATCCCTCAAACCCTAGCACTCCTTCCTTGCACAGACCTGCTCTGTCTAGTGATACATTTGGTGCATAATATAATTATTCCATGAGAGACCAGATGTCAAATGCTGAGCAAATTACATTTTCAAGTATTGATATATAGCCTCTTGAATATGGAAGAAAAGTACTGCTACATTTTTAATACAATTCTTGGAGAGCATTGTCTTTAGACATAAAAAAGTTAAAGTGGAGGTTCACCCGAAAAGTACATTTTTAACCTTAGATTGATGCTCATTTTGTCAAGGGGAATTGGGTAGTTTTTTTTAAATCGAAGCAGTACTTACCGTTTTAGAGAGCGATCTTCTCCGCCGCTTCCGGATATGGGCTGCGGGACTGGGCGTTCCTATTTGATTAAATAAATAAATAGTGCAGCGCAAATACAAAAAATCACAACTTAATTATAAACAATAAAGGTCATAATATTAATAAAAGTCCATAAAGTGCACAGTGAAAAGATTTCCAAAACAGTGCACCAACGACAATGGTGACAAAAGTGCAGTAATCTTCTTAAGATCAGTGACCCACAGGAAAGAAAGATCCTCCACCAAAGGCTAAGGGTGGCCTCTCACCTCAGCGATTCGACCTGTGGCTAGGTCAAAAAGCATGTAATTATCCTCCAAAGTATGGATGGTATCAGCATTCAAGGAGCCGGCTCTATGCGTCCCCAGAAAAAGCCAGTAATCAATAGGACAGCTCAGCAATCTCCCAAATCCATGGATGGACACTCCATGGATGGACACTCGGCACATGCAAGCTTGCATGTGCCGAGTGTCCATCCATGGATTTGGGAGATTGCTGAGCTGTCCTATTGATTACTGGCTTTTTCTGGGGACGCATAGAGCCGGCTCCTTGAATGCTGATACCATCCATACTTTGGAGGATAATTACATGCTTTTTGACCTAGCCACAGCATTGTCGTTGGAGCACTGTTTTGGAAATCTTTTCACTGTGCACTTTATGGACTTTTATTAATATTATGACCTTTATTGTTTATAATTAAGTTGTGATTTTTTGTATTTGCGCTGCACTATTTATTTATTTGATTTCACTTTGGGATATTTGTTGGATTTTTCCTGCAGTGCTGGCTTGCAATTTATTTCGTTTAATTTTTATTAGGTTATTTTTCCAGCACTGAATTATTTCACTTTTTGTTCCTATTTGATTGACAGGCTTCCGACAGGCTTCCGACGGTCACATACATCGCGTCACGATTTTCCGAAAGTAGTCGAACGTCGGTGCGCAGGCGCCGTATAGAGCCGCACCGACGTTCGGCTTCTTTCGGCTACTCGTGACGCGGATGTATGCGACCGTCGGAAGCCTGTCGGAAGCCTGTCAATCAAATAGGAATGCCAAGTCCCGAAGACCATACCCGGAAGCGGCGGAGAAGATCGCTCTCTAAAACGGTAAGTACTGCTCGGATTTTAAAAAAAACTACCTGATTCCCCTTGACAAAATGAGCATCAATCTAATCTTAAAAATTTATTTTCGGGTGAACTCCCGCTTTAAGTCATTTCAATTATGTCAGCAAACAGTGAAATGCAATTAGAGCACATTTCATGCAGAGACTGGATTATGCAGCTTAAGCTATGTCAGGAAAAAAATATTACAGAGGCAGTTTCTTTTCATTGAAAGATTGGAATTAGAATTTGTAAATGATTTTATTTACCAAGGCCCAGATTCTCAAAGGCGTTACGACGGCGCAACACCATTTGCGCCGTCGTAAATCCTAATCTGGCCCCCGGGTATCTATGCGACTGATTCTTAGAATCAGTTACGCATAGATACCCATTAGATCTGACAGGCATAAGGCTCTTACGCTGTCAGATCTTAAATGCAATTTTTTTTCCCGCCGCTAGGTGTCGCCGACGTCGTTTTCCCCGTCGCTTATGTAAATTAGCTAATTACGACGATTCCCGAACGTACGCGCGCTCGACGCAGAGAATTTACGACGTTTCCGTAGCCTTTGCGATGCGTAAAGTTGCCCCTGGGTCTATGAGGCGCAGCCAATGTTAAGTATGGCCGTCGTTCCCGCGTCAAAATTTTAAAAATCTACGTCGTTTGCGTAAGACGTCGGTGAATGGCGCTGGACGCCATTTACGTTAACGTCTAAGCAAATGACGTCGGTGCGACGTCATTTAGCGCAATGCACGTCGGGTAATTTACCCGACGGAGCATGCGCAGTACGCTCGGCGCGGGAACGCGCCTAATTTAAATGGTGCCCGCCCCATTTGAATAGGGCGGGCTTGCGCCGAGCGCTTTTACGATACACCGCCGCAAGTTTACAGGTAAGTGTTCTGAGAATCAGGCACTAACGCTGTAAACCTGCGGCGGTGTAACGTAAATCACATACGTTACGCTGCCCAGGAGCAACGTAATTATATGTGAATCTGGGCCTTAATAAATTTTTTTTATCATAACTGAATCGTATGGGGTTAACGGATCAGGCTTGCTGTCCTAGATGCAGGGAAATATCTGCTAATGTTATACATGTTTTGGTCAATATCCTTGATTATCATCTTTTTGGCTACGCTGTTTTATATGTTGGTAAATCACCTTGGTCTGCAAGCTCCTATGACTCCAGAGGATGGCCTACTTGATGTCCTTGATAATTATGTTCTGTTTGATATTTTTCTTTGGTAAAAAAGCACTGGAAGTACCCCTCTCTCCCTGCATTGCTGCATGTTTGTTGCCTGATTAATCTATCATTGCCTTTATATAATGTCTTTATATAAACTTATCTACAAGGGGCATGCCTGTCCGAAAAAATATACTAAAATATGACAACCCTGGCTGGATAATTTTGTATCTCAGGTGGTGGGTTGGGCTTCTTCACAATCCTTTAAAATAGTTGGATGAGTATCTGTGTTTCTGGTTCTGGACAGAGCACTGTGTGTGGCTTTTTAATGGTTCTGCAGGCATGGTTTTTGTGTTTTTTGTTTATTTTCCTGTTGTTGGCTACATTGATCTATACTTGTATACGGTACTATTGCCTCTACTTATTCCTGCTTGAGGCTGTGTTGTTCCATCTTTTGGGCTCTGTGCAGCCAACTTTTCTACCACTGCCCTGGTTTGGTTGGCCTCTGTTTTTGAGTTTCTAACTGCAAAAAATAAATAAATAAAAAATAACGTACAGTTTTGATAAAATATTTTTAAGGTGTTATGATCATGAATTTAACAGACAATAAAAGAGCAGTGGCAGGGTGGAGTAGGAAGTTAAAAGGCCTTATGTCGTCAGTCAAGATTGGTGAATGTACCCCAACATTTTCATACATTCTAACCACTAAAACATCAAGCACTCTGAGAATAGATGGGGTTGTCCCTGATCCAAATGTATGTAAATATCAGTTCTTTTAAAATTTCCTATTACGTTGAGTCTTCTGAAGTGGAATATGAAATAGACTTTCAAGTTCAGTACCAGCATAGTAATCTAGAAACTAAATCTATTGATTTGGAAATTCTAAGAATAATATCCTGACTGAATAAAACAATAAAAATTGAGAATGCAGCTGGACTCTTCTTTATTTTTATTTTTGTATTCATACTTTATTCATTGTTTCACGTACACATGTACAGTACACAATGAAAAAAGACAATAAAAAACAATACAAAGCAATATAATACTGTCCACTGAGGCCAAAAAAAGAAAGAAAAACCAGATCCTAAAATTCCTTTATCAGGCCACCCATTATACTCGTATATATGGCAGACTCTTCTTCTTGGTACCATAATGCTGTAGAACACTGAGATGTGGGGGGTTGGAAAAATTCCAGCGGCTCCTACAGGAATAAGCGCTATACACTGTATATATACATACTAGGGCTAATTTAGATGGGAACCAATTAAATTAATCTGCATGTTTTTGGAGCATGGGTGGAAATTTAAGTGCCTAAACACATTAAAGTCCTGGGAGAACATTCATACTCCATACACTTTCACATCGCTACTTTGAAGAGGAATACCGTTGTTATGGTAGCAGCTAGCTACCCCTAACCCCGGTATCCTCTTCTTCAGTGGGCGGTCCGCTTTCAGATAAAAGTGGTCACTGCGGCGGATTCGCCGCAAGATCACTTTTATCTCCGGTGCCCTCCGCCACTTACCGGAGGCGTCAGCAGGGGCAGAGGTGATCGGGTCTGCTCCCTGGGCTGACATGGAGACGAGTGAGGGGCCCCCACCCATCTCCATATCATTGCAGGGCGGAAGCGACGTCAAAACGCCACTTCTGCCCATAGCTCTTAAAGGGATTTTTTTTTTAAATTACCTAATTTTTATAAAAAAAATGTATTGCATTTTAGTGTAAATATGAGATCCGAGGTCTTTTTGACCCCAGATCTCATATTTAAAAGGTCCTGTGATGCTTTTTTCTATTACAAGGGATGTTTACATTCCTTGTAATGGGAATAAAAGTGACCCAAATATGTTTTTAAAAAACGGTGTCAAAATAAATGTTTTAAAGTAAAATTAATAAGAAAAAAAAAATGCCTTGTCCCAATGAACTCGCCCACAGAAGCGAACGCATACGTAAGCAGCGCCCGCATATGAAAACTGTGTTCAGGCCACACATGTGAGGTATCACCGTGATCGTTCGAGCGAGATAAATAATTATAGCCCTAGACCTCATCTGTAACTCAAAACATGCAACCTGTAGAATTTTTTAAACGTCGCCTATGGAACGTTGCCTTGAAGTGTGACATGTTGGGTATCAATTTACTCAGCGTAACATTATCTTTCAGAATTCAAAAACAATTGGGCTAACTTTACTATTGTCTTATTTTTTTATTAATTTTTTTTTTTTTAAGTGCGCTTGTAATACGGTGTGACAAAAAGTATTGCAACGACCGCTAATTTTATTCTCTAGGGTGTTCGAAAAAAAATATATATGAGGGGTTCTACGTAATATTCTAGCAAACAAAAATGTTTTTAACTTGTAAACACCAAATCTCAGAAAGAGGATTGGTCCTTAAGTGGTTAATTAGTACATTTCTGTATGTCAAAGCTATATTTAATGGGGATGGATTTCCTTTAAATTACTAATGTATTCTTTCTATAAAGGTTTTTTTTTATTGCATTTCATTAGTTACAGCTCTGGAATGCTCATTTCCCAATGCTCACTGTTGGAAGGGTAAATAAATATTAAGAATGTTTATATTAATATGCCTTCCCTACTTGATCAAACATATTACATGCCAGCTAATCCGTAAAAAAAAAAATAATGGCAGGTTATAAAGGTGTTGAAATTATTATTATTAAATGTTCCACCTACTGTGTTAAAATGAAATATATACACACAGGGGGGGGGGGTTCCGGGCATAGTTTTTTTTTTTTTTGCAAGCTAAAATTAATCACATTAAATAGTCCCTAAAACATATTTATAGCTCCCCAATCATTCCAGAAATCATTGCAAACACTTGCCTCATATCCTCTAGCTCATGTTGTGGCTGCATCCATCATATGTGTGGGCATGTGAAGCCCAGTTCATTTTTCTTCCTGGTTTTCAGAGAGAGGTGCATGCTGGGCGATTTTTAGGCAGTGTCATCATTTCTCAGGAGGCAATGGGATCTTAGGACAGGAAGTTGAACCACCTAGGAACAGGAACTAGACAGATTACAAAATCTGCCAAGCAACAGCCAGTTACATTAAAGGCAAGCTGTTAATAGAAAGTTCATTTTTAGGGTGGAACTCCACTTTAAATAGTGGGAAGGGTACAGTCAAAGTCTACTGGAAAGTGGTGTATAATCCAAGGCTTCAAGATTTTGTGAAATTTGAACAGCCTATCATCTAATGTGACCCCATTTTCTTATATAACATGCATAACTTACTGTGAGTTAAGCGCCTCATAGTGAGTACTTGGCTTTCTCCAGGATCTAGCTATGATCTGTTTTGCAGAAGTAAAATTATGGGTGATTGAATTGAATTCTGATTTAGTACAGTTAGACATTTTTTATTCAGGAGGGCTTAAACTGGATTTTTTCTGTAGGTGTCGGTCTAGAGTAGTATAGATTTCTGGGAAGTCTGAGACCAAATACAATGACTCTTTGGGCAGCCCCACCAAATATGCCTAAATGTGATGTCAGTATTCCACCTCCTAAAGTCATGGGAGGCATACCAAGGTATTGCATGTGAAGGATAGAAGGGTACCAAATATCATTGCATTAGCAACTTATAATTGGCTTCTGTATCTAGGACATTAAAAAGCCTATTCATATTATGGAGTGACAATTCACTAGCTCTTCCTGCAGTGTGTGCAAATGTATGTTCCTAGACGTAGGCTAACATCATATGCCTATAAAAAAATAACCTGGATTGGACAGCTGTTTGCTCTAAGCCACCCCAGGTTTGCTCCTTTGCTTCTTCTTGGGATAGCACAACCAAATACCTGTCTTTTCAGTCTGCAATCTAGGACACATTTCTCCTGGCCATAGGCCTTCACCAACATTCCTTACCAGGGGTCCCAGTGTTCAGAATAAAGGAATATCCACTCAATTTTCAACACTACTGCAATGCTTCTCATATACACCTCTATAACAGCATCATAGCTTCACAGAATCACTGACAGGGTCAATATTGCAGAACACCAGCAGTATGAAAGCGACATCTTGACAGTGAATTCATATATGTGCAGAATACTATTCAATTGGTTTGGCTATCTTCCCGCTTCTTAGAAATAACTCCCCCACATTATTCATCTCACCACAGTCCTAGTACACAAGGGCTCTCTGCTCAATGCCATAGACCTGCAGCTGAGTTCATCTGTCCCACTTGTTGGTGCTGCCAAACCAGGCACTCTCGCTCTCTAATTTGTAAAATTACATAGTGTGGTGTTAAAACAGACTCCATTACATATTTGACACGTTGCAGAAGGAGAAAGGCGGGCGCTGACATTTCCAAGAAGTATCTCCACCAATCCATTGGCAGGGGGAGGAGTTCTCACTCTGCAGAGGAGGATAAGGAAGTGCTGCCACGTGTGGCTGGTTGTGTGTTGGAGAAGATGTCGCAGTTTGGAAGTACTATGGCGGATTATAAGATGTATGCTCTGGGTGTTGGCTTTGGTCTGAGCGAGTCAAAGATCGTTCTGACTGACACCGGAGTGGGGTATACACTGAAGGGTAGTCTTGCCCTGTACACGGCTGGAGGCTATGAGGCCTTGCAACTGATCTGTGGGAAGTGTACTGGTCTGGCCACACATCTGAGGCCTTAGATCATCTGTGGACATTGCGGGGAACCCCTGCTCGAGGTAGTCTCACCAGCTCAACCCCCGGGAATACTGCAAGTGGAGTGGGACAAAAATGTTGCTGTTCTGGCTGTAAGTGATATTAAAAGCCCACCTGCCATCACCTGAGTTGTGCGAAGGGGGTGGCAATCTTGTATGAGAATGTGGCCCACTTTCCACTTTCATTCATATGTGTATAGCTTAGACATATTATAGGGTGTACTTACACTGCTATGCTGTTCTCAGCTGAGGACAATTAACAATTACTTAATCACTCATGTATATATTGCACTGTGTTATCATAGGGATAGGATGTGTTTCTCTTCTGTTTGTGTTTTCTCTTTCAGGTGTTCCTGAACCCATTGCATCTTCCTTGGACAAGGAGAGACAGTGATTTCAATTTGAACAGCAATACTAACCCTTTGTTTTGTGTATAGATAGATAGTTAGGATATAGGCTACCATTTGCATACGTTTCCATTGCCCATCTTGGTGGTACACCACACATAAAATTATATATAATGCCTGTCATTTATTTGCCCTTGTGTGAACTACTACTTACTCATGTATACGTTATGCTTGTTTACTACATGTGGCACGCCACATATACTGTTGTTGTTATTATTCCTTTCCTTGTTTCCCCACCTATCCCATTTTATTTTTTTTGCCAGGACATTCGCTCTCAGGCTTGAGGGCTCAAATATTTTTTTCTGCAAACTCAGAGGCGTAGTTTCCTAGGCAGAGGTAGCACCCTGATGTTTAGGCAAGGATGCTGTTAAATTTAGTTGCCAGGCAGCAGATGCCTTGGCCGATTGTTAGGAGATCAAATGATTTCACCCTAATTCTTGAATTGCGGCACTTCTCTCTTCTGTCTCTAGGTACCTGGTGACATCAGATAGGACAAGGGCAAGGACAGATTAGGAATTAATGTGTCAGGGAACAGGTGGTAGACTGAATTGACAAGGTCGGCCTCTCTTATTTCTCCTGTCCTGGCTCCGCTGAAGGTGAGACAGAGGAACCCCGAAGGACAAGAGGGACATGAGTGCCTGAAGAGGAAGATCTCGGGTGAACTGCTCGTCAGGGTTCAGCGGTCTGGAGTAAACTGCGATGTGCACTTGTGCAGAGCAGGAACAGGAAACCGCCAGGCAGGTAACCGAGAGTTAACAGTAGCCAGGAACATAGGCAGGTGCAGGGTCTCAGGGATAGTCAGGTTCGTCAGCAGGCGGGCAGTGAGGTACCAAAATGTAGACAGAGCCAGAGTCAAGAACGGAGCCGGGTCAGAGATGGGCAGCAGTACAGAAACAGAACACAGAGCCAAGTTCAAGAGCAAGCCGGGTCTTTAAACTGGGAGGCCACACAGGATCAGAGCAGGATTCAGGAATACAGCTGAAGATCATTCAGCAAAGTATTGGGGACAGGACCCTTTAAATAGGCCGTCTGGCGCCAAGAGGCATTAAGCCCGTACCCCCTACTCATTCACATGGGGGGTGGAATCTGGAAGCCCCCTTGTTAAAGGGGGCTTGCAGATTCTGATAAGCCCCCTGCCCGCAGACTCTCACATCCACAGCCCAGGGTTGTGGGAAAGAGACCCTTGTCCCCATCAACATGAGGACAAGATGCTTTGGGGGGAGGAGGGCACCTGCTCGCCCCCCCTTTTCCTGACCTGCCAGGCTGCGTGCTCGCATAAGGGTCTGGTATGGATTTTGGGGGACCCCATGCTGCTTAAAAAAATAATAATTGGGGTTCCACTTTAAACCTATACCAAACCCTTATGCGAGCACACAGCCTGGCAGGTAAATTTTGCTGCAGGATGTCCTGTACATGCTACAGATGCGCCACTTTACAGGCAGACTAAGGGGACTCCCATGCACTATATTTAAAGGATTTTTTTTTATTGTTGCATTTTAAGCATCATTAAAATCACTGCTCCTGAAAAAACTATTTTTAAAAAAAAATTTTTTTGCATTGATACATGTCTCCCAGGGTAGTACCCAGACCTTCTTATCCATTTTATGGCCAATGTTCGGGGCAGAACTTTTCTCCTGTTCGGGATTTCTGCTGCGAACCAAACAGAGAGGTGTTCGGCCCATCTCTAGTGACAATGTGGTAAATTCCTCTTTATCTTTGTTCATAAAGGAAAACAATTTAATCATTTTAATGTCCTACATTTTATCATTTATTTAGATCTAGGTAAGTATGGCAGTGGGTGTAAAAGTTAGTTTCTTGGTTAACACAGGAAGTGGAAAATTTACACACATAATAGTTTGGGTATTTGGTATCATTTGGTATCATCATAATTTTCATTCTGCAGAACTGTGATCTTCTGTATGTAAAATGCGTGGTCCTAGCATTATAAACTTTGCCATTTTTGGATAGTATTATGCAATATGCCTACATGGCTGTGATGGTTCAGTTCTTAAGGAGACCCCAGTGGTGTCCTTATATCCTGGAAGACATAACAAGAACATAAAACAATATGTGAATACTGTATATTTTTTAAAAGAACTCTAGTGCTAACATAATTTCTGTTACTGAGTAACCTGTACTCTTTTATATCATTATTTTTTCTAGAGAGTCTGTTGGGTCCTTTTAGATCACTAAACCTTGACTTTAAAGATTCTTTTGTTTAACCTCCCTAGCGGGTAATCCGAGTATGACTCGTTAATTAATATTCAGTACCAAATACGGTAACACCGAGTCACACTCAGAATTACACCGCAGTATCCAGGTACAGGTATTTACCTTGTCCCTAGGATCCTGCGATTTCCTCCTGCTGTATCCTATCCTATATATATATTGACCTATGTTCACAGATGCATAAGGTGCTTAGAGAGGTCAGGGTTTGAGGCTCATTATGATTGGGGAGGGGGGTTGGTACATGGCAGCACCAGCTTGAATGGAGCACAGACACAGTCCAGTGTAAATTGCAGAAGAGTAAACACACTGCTTAGCTGGGCATTGGAGGCATGCCAGTAGGGGGCAGAGAAACAGCAGTAAACTGGTCTTCTAAGGGAAGAGCTGTGCAGGGGGTGTATCTCCAAAAACTGACTGCCTATTCTCTTCCAAGTGTGTTAGAGAGGGAGACAGTAAAACTGAGATCCAGACCGATATAAAAACAAACATTCGTGCAGCTTTTCATTTATTAATAAATAAATAAATGCATTTTTTTAAAATGCATCTAGTGTGATTACCTATACAGCAACACTCTGGGAGATGTGAATCAATCAAGAGTGCTGCATGTACCTTTTTTTAACAATGAACCTGCTATTAGGAAAAGAGAGCAGAGAGAGCAGAGTAATGACCCCATTGATCCGCTGCTGCTCTTTCATTGTACAGTCAAAAGGCTGAGGGTGGAGAAAGAACACCAATGTATTTATTAGCTGTTAGGGGTGCCATCCACTCTGCTGTAAACCTCAAGAATGTATGAACAGAAATACAAGTCCTTTGGAAGGTAAAACAGCTATTATATATTTATTTCATCTGTGGCACTAGTTGTTAGTTTGGAGTTTAGTTTTATATCTGAAAGGGAATGCTCTTCAGAAAACTTATAGTGCTCTAGCAATATTTTGCCACCTATTTAATGATTTTTTTTACAAAACAAAAGCAGAGAAAAGGCAATAGATCAGGGATATGCAATTAGCGGACCTCCAGCTGTTGCAGAACAACACGTCCCATGAGGCATAGCAAGGCTCTGAAAGCCATAAGCATGACACCCAGAGGCAGAGGCATGATGGGACTTGCAGTTTTGCAACAACTGGAGGTCCGCTAATTGCATATCCCTGCAATAGATGATAACAGTGGGTCCAGAACAATTCACATAGAATTTTTTAAATAAAACTAGATATAAGAAGTCTGAAAACTGAGGTTAGTTATCGTCTCAAAATGAAAGTCTGGCCATTGATACCCCAACTCCAGTATTTAACAAAAAAGTCAATCAAAATGCTCAAATACCCAAATCCAAGTTCACATGATGAGCCAGATAGGTATTCCTCTCTTTTCTGGATTATTGAGTAGAAAGTTCCTTCTTCGGGTACTTACCTTCTTGAGGTAAATTTAACCACTTCCCGCCCGGCCGATAGCAAAATGACGGCGGGCGGTGGTTCAGTTATCCTAACTGGAAGTCATATGATGTCTTTCAGGAGTACTGCCGGCGTAAGCCCGTGGAGGCGCACAGCGATCGGTGGTGCGGTGTGTCAGTCTGACACACCACGACACCAATCTCAGTAAAGAGCCTCTGACAGAGGCTCTTTACCACGTGATCAGCCGTGTCCAATCACAGCTGATCATGGTGTAAACAGAAACATATGTAAAAAACAGTGTAGCGCTGGAAATTGAGTCAAAATAAATAAATCAATAAACGTAAAAATTTAAAATACGTGACATTCAAAAAACAATGAAGTGAAAATCTTAGGATATTTTTTTTTTTTTTTTTTTTTTTTATTTCCACCTCAGACATAACCATTTACGGAGGAAGGTCGCGAGATTAACCCGCCTTTCATTTGCCCGCCATATCTCCTTCCTGGTTTCGCATCATATGTGGAATTTTATTTTAGAGGTTTTTTATTTATTTTTATTTTTTTATTTATTTTTTTTTTAAATTCTATCGTATGTATTTTATCATAATTTTATACATTTTGCCTTTAATTCTTATCACTCTTATCCCTCCATTTTCCACCTCCCCCCCCCATCCCCTGGGACTCCAGTTGCCATTCTGACTTATTTTTTTTTTTTTTTTTTTTTTTTTTTTTATATATTCCGAAGAAGTTTTATCGGATATTATGCCCTATGCACCCATAAGCTCCGCAAATGTCATGGAATTTTTGAACTCCATCCATTTAGACCATATCTTTTCAAATTCCTCTAAACTATCTGAATCACTTAGCCTTAGAAATTCTAAGTTTTGAATGTAATTCATTTTATTGCACCATTCTTTAATGGGAGGACTTTCCCTTTCTTGCCAATGACTGGCTATCATACTTTTAGCTGCCGTTAACATATGGGGTAAGAGACTTTTCTGGTATTGTTTCGTGGGTAAACTTATCCTCTGATGCAGACATCCCCAGGGGTCATCTGGGATCTCTATATTCGTAATTTCCGTAATTAATTGTCTAATTCTTCTCCAATAGACTTTGATCTTTGGACACTGCCACCATATATGGGCCATATTTCCAATCTGCCCACATCCGCGCCAGCACATCTCTGAGGCTTCTTTCTTATATTTGTGGGCCTTGTCTGGTGTAATGTACCATCGGTTTAGGCATTTATAGTTTAACTCAATTGTTTTACTATTTACTGATGTAGTATGCACTCTTCTCCAAATTTGTTTTAATTCTTGAATATTTAACGACTGTCCCAATTCCTCCTCCCACCTTTTAATACATGGTGGCGTGTCCAAACAATCAGTCTCTATGAAATTCTTATAAATCTTGGAAATAACTCCTTTCCCTGTTTGTCCTTGGCTAATTCTCTCTAGTGGGCGTAAATTTTCTGCTGATCTATGCGGCTGTGGAAGAGCCTCAAAAAAATGTTTTAACTGGGCATACCGCCATTCGTTTATTTCTATTATCTCTCCTTTTTCCTTCAGTTCTTCATAGGTATTTAATTTATCTCTCGTCATGACATCTTTCAGCTGGGCATTCTTTTTTTTTATCCATTTACCAGATATCTTTTCTAACCCCGGTGTAAAGTAGTGTGAATCTATTAATGGCATTAGTGGTGAATTAAAATCCCATTTTTCCCTCTTATGAACTTTATCCCATATTTTTATAGCATAACGAGTGATGCTATGTGATTGTCTACCTAACTCCCTATATTTATCTGGGATCCAGATGATGCTCCCTAAAAGGGCATTGCTCATCTGAGATTCCATGCTTACCCACCTTTTTTGCTTAGTGTCCCTAATCCAATCTATCACTCTTGTGAGAATTACTGCTTCATAGTAACCTCTTATATCTGGTGCTCCCCATCCCCCTTGTGTCTTATTTTTTTTCAACGTTGCCCAGCTAATACGAGCTTTTTTACCCTGCCAAACAAAATTTAATATGATCGTTTGTAAAGTCTTAAAGTACTTCTGGGGTAGAGCTATCGGTAGCATCTGTATCTTATACATGATTTTGGGCAAGATCACCATCTTAAATATATTCATTCTCCCACCCCAGGATATCTGTCCTGTAGTGAGTCTGCTAAGTTCTGTTTTGATATCTTCCAACATAGGAACAAAATTTACTTTATATATCCTCTCTTTAGAGATTGCTATTTTTACCCCTAAATATTTTATTTCTTTTTTCCCCCACACAAACGGGAATTCTTTTTGATAAGTTATTTGGTCTTTCTTAACTATGTTAATACATAAAGTTTCGGACTTGGATGGGTTCATTTTGTAGTTGGAGAGCTCTCCATATTGTTTCAATAATTTTATTAAGTTTGGTAGCGTTGTTCTCGGAGATGTTAAATAGAACAAGATGTCATCCGCATATGCCGCAAGTTTATGTTCCTCTCGTCCGCATTCTATGCCCTTGATATCAGGATTCTTCCTTATTTTCCTTAACAATGGTTCTAGTGCTAGGATAAATAGTAATGGGGAAAGGGGGCAACCCTGTCTTGTACCATTGTGTAGTTCAAAGTCCCCTGAAAGGGTCCCATTAATTTTTACTCTTGCCCTGGGTTTATTATATAATACCTTAATCCAGGTCATCATCTTTTGGCCTAATCCAATTCTTTCTAAAGTCTTATATATGAAGCTCCAGTCTACTCGGTCAAACGCTTTTTCAGCGTCTACTGATAAGAGTAGACCTGGAGCTCCACTATCACTGATTTTCTGAATGGCTAGCAGTGTTCTGATCCCATTATCTCTCCCCTCCCGTCCTGGTACAAAACCAACCTGGTCGGGGTGGATCAGCTCCTTCATTATTCCCTTCATCCGCTCTGCTATTATTTTAGAAAAAATCTTGGTATCGCAGTTCAAAAGAGAGATCGGTCTATAATTCGAGCAAAGTGTACTATCCTTCCCCTCTTTCAAAATTAAAGTAATGGTAGCCTCAATGGCTTCTTTACCCATGTTCCACTTCTCGCCTAAGCCATTCATATACGAACACATTTTAGGGGCCAGAATATCTATAAACTTTTTGTAATAAAGAGCAGTTAGGCCGTCCGGTCCTGGACTTTTACCATTTGGGGCATTTTTGATTATTTCTCTGATTTCATTTTCTGAGATCGGGGCTTCGAGCTTATTAAAATTCTCCTCGGATATTACCTCCCATTCTATTTCATTTAAAAATGTGTTTATGTTTTTTTCCCTTAATCCTAGTTCTTCCATTGTCTCCTGATTCTTGATTGAATATAGTTGTTCATAATATTCTTTAAAACTCTCTAGTATTTCACTAGTTTTATGAACTACTTCCCCTCGACTTGTTTGTATTTTCTCAATATAATTTACGCTTTTTTTTTTTTTTAATAAATTTGCTAAGTGTTTCCCTGGTTTGTTGTCCCAGAGATACCTCTCTCTCTTCACTTGATTAAACGTACTTCTTGTTTCTTGTTCTATTTGCTCTCTTAACTCCTCTCTTTTGATATTTAAATTTAATAAAATTTCTTTAGTTCTGTCATGTTTATGTTGTTGTTCTAGCTTATGAATTTCTTTTATGAGTGTTGTTCTGATATCCTTATCCTTCCTTTTTTTTTCCGCCCCCATCTTGATTAACACTCCACGCATAAACGCCTTATGGGTCTCCCATACTATGGCTTCCGAGACATCTCCTGTTGAGTTAATTTCGAAAAACTCCTCCATTTCTGTTTTTAATCTAATTTCTATTTCTTTATCAAGCAGGAGTTCTTCATTGAGCCTCCACTTCCTATTATTTTCCTGTCTCTCCCCTATTTTTAGTTGCAGTGAGACTGGCGCGTGGTCAGAGAAGGTTACTATTCCTATGCTAGAGTTATTTATTTTTTCTAGATACCTATGCTCCACCAAAAAAAAATCAATCCTTGAGTAGGTCTCGTGTACAGGGGAGCGGAATGTATAATCCCGCTGTTTGTTATGTTGTATCCTCCATACATCTACTAATTGAGACTGATGGAGTTTTTTTTTCAATTTGTTTCTCCAGGCCATTCCCGTCCCCTGTGCACGAGACGTACTATCCGTATCTGGATCCATATGGAAATTAAAGTCCCCTCCTATTATAGCTATTCCCCGTTTGAACTCCATAAAATCTGTTATTATTTTTATTACGTAGCGGATAGGGTTCTTATTTGGGCAGTATATATTTGCAAATGAGATTTCCGTTCCATTCAATTTTCCTCTAAGGAACAAATATCTTCCCTCTGGATCTGCCTTTTTATCCTCTACTATGAACTTGATCTCTTTGGCAAAGCCTATCGCGACCCCTTTCGCTCGACTTATTGGAGAATCCCCAAAAAACCATAACGGGTGAAATTGCGTCATATTTTTGCGGTTTGTCTCTACAGTGAGATGAGTCTCCTGTAGCATCATCACATCACTCTTTAATAAACTAAGCTCCTTCATTACATTTGCGCGTTTTATGGGTGCATTTAGGCCCCTAACATTATAAGATATTATGTTTATCATAGGTATTTTTTTTTTTTGCGTATCCTTCTAAATATATTAGCGGCCTTCTGGAGTCCCCCCTTCCTTTCTACTATTCCCTCCCCCTCCCTATCTTCTCTACCCCCCTCTATCTCCTTCCCACCCCCCCTACCCCCCCTCCCTTCCCTCTCCCCTATCCCTTGGAGGAAATACTGGCCTCGCTGAGGCCCTTGGCTGTGGCCCTCCTTTCCTTTTCCCGGCCCCCAGCTCATCCTCCTAGAGGTTGAGCTCTGATAGGATACAGAGATCGAGTGATCTGTCCACCCGAATTCACCCCATCCAGCTCTATCCCCCCCCGAATCTCCCCTCATGTCCGTCCCCCTACATTTCTAATCCCTAACCGGGTGCGATATTTTTTCATCCCTTCATTTTTTTTTTTTTTTTTCCTTCTATAAATTCTTTGTCCCTTTCCTCCCTCTAGTTCATTTCCCTCTTTTACCAGGCTCCCACTTCTCTTCTATACCTCCCCCTCTTTCAATCTCTCTCTACTATTTCTTTCTTCCCGGTGGTCTTTTCCAAACCGGTTGCCAAGCCTGAGCTTCTTCTGGACTGTCTATTTGCTCTGATCTCTCCCACCATCCTGGGATCTCGATTAGGTCTATGTCCAATCTTCTACAGAAGTTTGGGGTCTCCTCTGGGAATCTTAGCGTTGCTGCACGGCCATCTTTGCGGCCTGTCAAACAAGCCGGGAAGCCCCATGTGTACTGGATATTTTGTGATTTAAGTACATCCAGTAGTGGTTTTAAAGTTCTTCTCCGAGATAACGTTTCCCCTGATAGATCTGGAAAGACTTGTAAACTAGTCTCTCTATATTTGGTCGGTTGGTTAGCTTTCATATATCTATTTATTAATTCCTTGTCTTGATAATTATGAAATCTAGCTATAACGTCTCTTGGAACCTCTGCCCCTACTTCTGGTGGTTTTCTAATCCGGTGTATCCTTTCAAACTTGATTTTGTTTGTGACATCTTTTGTACCCAACATATGACCGAAGATCTCGTCCATTTGTTCTTGTAGGTTGTCTTCCCCTGATTGTTCCGGTAGGCCTCTAATCCTTATGTTCTTTCTTCTATTCCTATTCTCCTGGTCCTCCATTTTGTACCTCATGTATCTCTGTTCTCTAGATATTTCTTCCACTTGTTTCTTTAAGCCTTTTAATTCTAAACTATGACAATCCATTCTTTCTTCTACTTCCTCCACTCTTTGCAGCATGTGTTTCATGTCTTCCCTCAGGATATTTATTTCTCCTTTTATAGAGGACTCTAGTCTTAGTTCCATGCTTGCTAGCATCTCTGCTAAGTCCCCTTTCGTCAGTTGTTGCTTTTTTTGTCTAGTTTCCATTTCTCCTTCTTCCTCTAGTTCTTCTCTCAGCCGGGTGGTAGAGTCAGAGTTTATTTTGGTACTCGCTTTATTAATAGGGCTGGCTTTTCCTCCTTCCTGTATTATATATTTTCTTATGGATCCGGGACTTACGCTTGTTCTGGGATTGTTTGCGATCGCTCCTCTCCCTGATCTGCCCTTCATCTTTGAGTTCGTGGAGAGCAGCTCCCTATATGTACTCCTTCCTGGGGGACCCCAAGTACAGCCTAGAGTATGCTTACTTAGCGGGTAATATTAATATTGAGCTAAATCACTCCTAGAAACGTTCTGTATGCTCTACTTTCACCTCAGGAACTGTCATTGACGTTTAAAAACACCTGTATGGAACCATATCTTAAATTTCCAGCACTCCTCCAGGGGCCGGGTGGTGTATTACAGTATAGTCAAGATTGTGGAAAATACCACTGATATTATCCGTGGCAGCTTCTCCGCACTGTCGCAGGTAAATACTTTCATGAACGCAAGGTGGGTACCAGACATTCCACCCAACAATTTTATTCCCTCCACCACTCACTGTTAATTAGAGCTGTAACCCGCCAAACCCTCTTTAGCTGTGTATTTGTTGTATCAATTGACCACCTGGTATCCACCAAACTTTACCACCTTTCCGCTGTACTGGTCTATATCAGTGTATGCTAATTTAGAGTAAGCAATAACACTTAAACTGACATTTTTTTTTTTTTTTTTTTTAAGCGGGGTCCGTGTGGCCGAGAAGGTTAGAGGTTTGATGGTTGTTAGTCAAATTGTTAGTAACATTGTTCGTAATATCCTCAAACAATAGTATAACAGGTTTTAATTATCTCCCCTCACCCAAAAAAAAGCAGAAGCAAAAGGAAGTCATAAACAGTACCAGCAGCCTGCAATTAAAGTATTCTTATAATGTTTTCCATCTAGAAAAGATCTTCCTGAATAAGCAGGGTAAAGCCGAGTAGAGTTACAGCTGTCCCAGTATAGCAGCGAACATGTTATAAAAATATGGTAGATGAGGGGAGAGAGATATAAAAATCGCCAGGTATGCTGAATAAACCGCTGGTATTCCAGGATCCTCCCTAGGGGGGGGGGGGGGAAATCCGTGTACCTAATCCCTGCTATCCCCAACCCGGCCCAATCAATCCACTCTTTGCTGCTTTTTTTTTTTTTTTGGGGTCTCAGGTAGGAGGTAGACAGGGTGAACCCCTAGGTGAACCCCTATGTATTCGCTCTGATCAATGATCAATTAATGTGGGGGGGCGGGTTGAAACCGCATCTACCTGCATGTAAGCTGTCTTCAGGCTGCTCTATAGTATGCTCTATGGCGGACCTAGAGCTGCCTAAGGCTGGCTATAAGATCTGTCAGTCAGTCCCTCCTCTCAGGTGACTGGTCTCAGACGAGCTCAGCCTTAGTCAGTCTGCATTAAAGTTCCAAAATCAATTTTAGTGTCAAAATATTAGAGTAGCAGTGTTAGAGCAGTATTAGAGCAGTACTAGAGTAGCAGAGTAGCAGAGTGTGACAACATGACAGCGCAGCGCAGCAAAACAGCAACAAAAACTATGTTCCAGCGCTCAGCATTCCAACAGCCTAATGCACAGAATGGGGATACAGAGTACCTGAGTCCTGCTTCAAACCAGGTTCCTAAGACAGTGTGCAGCACGCTGGGATCCTGCAAGCGGGCGGGCGAGCTGCAAGACGGGCGGTATGACGTGCGGTGTGAAGGACGGTGGAGGACAGTGTGACGGCGGTATCAGCTGGGACGGATCAGGGACGGATCAGTCTCCTCCCTCGCATCGCATGTCTCATGTCTCCCCGTGGTGAGCGCGGCCGCTGCGGGACATCTCGGGGAGTTCGGGGAGCGGACGAGATCTGGACAGGCTGGCGGCACTAGATCTTCATACCGCTGGATGGGCAGAGCGGTTAGGACGCGCTCAGCATGAGCAGCTGCCGCACGCCTTCACACATCTCGATCCCGACTCTCCCATCACGCTCCTCCCTCCGACTATTCCAATCTTAGGATATATGCAAATGACATATAATATATTCAAATGGTGAATAGTCAGTGAAAACAATGAGTCCAATGGATCAGCAGATTGAAATCCAGAAAGGAAAATTCAAAAGGAGGCTATGAACATGTGTGTATTGAGTAGTTCCAGATAAACGTGAAATCAGCCCATAACCTGATAGTAAAATTGAAGGCTTACCAGAAAGCTTGTGACCGCCCTTCTCAGGGGGGTCAAAACAGGCTTATACGATGAGGTTATCCTGCAGAGCAGCTGAGAAAATCCTTCGTCTCTCACACCTTCAATGGCTCCAAACCACGGCTCTTCATTGTTTTTTGAATGTCACGTATTTTTCATTTTTATGTTTATTGATTTATTCATTTTGACTCAATTTCAAAAGTGTTTAGCTGCAGGAACCCTCAGGGATTATTAATATTACCCTCAGGGATTATTAATATATATTTTTTTCAATTATTCTTTACCAAGCACAAATTTTTCCTTTTTCCCTCTAATACATATGTAAACAGAAAGAGCCATTTATTGGCTTTTCCTCACTTGCATCTGACAGATTGACGATTGGCGGCTCTCCTGACAGGGGGGTGTGCGCTAATTGTTTATCAGCACAGCCCCCCCCCACAGATGCCCACACTGGACCACCAGTGATGCTGCCAGGACCACCAGGGATAACCACAATGGATAGATGACCAGGGATGCTACCCATGGCCACCAGGGATGTCCGTAAGTGCCCAAAAGATACCAGTAAGTGCCCGCACATCTTGCCAGTCAGTGCCAACTATTATTGCCTACCAGATGTCTCCTCATCAGTGATGCCCAGCAGTGCCACCCATCAGTGCCCATCAATGCCCACCTATCAGTGTTAATCAGTGCCCATCCATGCCACCTATCATTGCCACCCATAAGTACCCATCAGTGCAGCCTTTCAGTGCCCAATCAGTGCCGCCTATCAGTGCCCATCAGTGCTGCCTATGAGTGCCCATTAGTGCCGCCCATCAGTGCCCATCAGTGCCGACCATCAGTCCAACCTCATCAGCACCACCTCATTGGTGCCACCTGATCAGTGCCCATCAGTGCCGCATTATCAGTGCCCTTCAGTGCAGCTTCATCAGTGTCCGTCAGTGAAGGAGAAAACCTACTTATTTACATTTTATAACAGAAACAAAGAAAAACTTTTATTATTATAAAAATGTTTTTACTTGTTGCGCAAAAAATTAAAACCTCAGCAGTGATCAAATACCACCAAAAGAAAACTCTATTTGTGGGAAAAAAATTATAAAACATTGTTTGGGTACTGGGTAGCATGACAGCGCAATTGTCATTCAAAGTGCGACAGTGCTGAAAGCTGAATATTGGCCTGGGCAGGAAGGGGGTGTAAGTACCTGGTATTGAAGTGGTTAAAGGTGCTTTATTTTTGTTATTTTATATTATCAATAGATGAGAGCAGTAGGGTTTAAAATTCTGCATGGTAAAATCTGTTCCTTTGGCCCAACATCTAAAAAAAGCCATGTATGTGTTATGTTGTGAAAAAAAATCAACCATATTCAAGAATTCCAATTGGGCTTTTATATAGTTTTCTTTCTTTGAAATATCAAATAAAATGTAATTTGTGGAAAAAATGGGGAAGTCATACTGAACACTGTACCACCTTCTTTTTTCCTAAAATTCAAAAGTTGGTAACACAGTCAGATTTAAAGCTACTATCAAATACTAGAAAATCATGTAAAGTGACACACTTGACAAAAGATACAATTCTGCTTAAGACACATTTGACATAAAGCAGAGAAGTTAGATGGAATGAAGTGGTGCCATAAACCTCCACTAGCTGGTCTACATAGGGCTCCTAATTATGCCCTGTTTTAATTAGTCTACTGAGCAATACACATCTGTGAAAATTGTTTTTGAACTTATTACTATTTTTAACTGACTTTTATACATTACATAAAAACACTTATATTAGCCCTCATCAGTAGGGATGAGCTCAAGGCTTGGTCTGAACACAAGTTCAGATTAAACGTCAGCTGTTCGGGTATTTAGGGGTATTTAGACGAATGCCTAACATTTACGAGTTAGCAAGAGCTGAATGTCTTACATAACAGTGGTGTTACTTTCACTAATACACATAACAGCCACCCACTGACATTGGTTGTTAAAGGGGTTGTAAACCCTCATGTTTTTTCACCTTAATGCATTCAGCAGGACTCGGGAGAGCGCCTCTCCGTGGGGGCACTCGAGAAGAGAAGGAGCCAAGAGCACCACGGGGGGGGGGGGGGAGGGGAAGAAAAGGAGGATCTGGGTCACTCTGTGCAAAACCCTTGCACAGTCGAGGCAAGTATAACATGTTTGTTATTTTTGTTTTTAAACAAAGCTTTAACAATCACTTTAAGGGTACCAGCAGGTTCAGGCACTGCTGAATCCTTAACAACCAGTGACAACACCAGCCCCATTTACTTACATAATTCTGGTATGAATTTAAAGGGGGATACACCGGTGTGAGGCCCTCCTAAATCCTATACCAGGCCATTTGGGCCTGATATTGATTTTAGGGGGGACCCCAAGCAAACAAATTGAAGTTCCCCCAAAAAACACACCAGATCCCCATTCAAACATGCAGCCTGGCTGGTCAAGAAAGGGAAAGAACGAGCAGGTGACTTTCTCTTTCTGAACCAAACAAGGCACCTGTCAGGAAAACTGTACTCAAGCCCATGCTGACCCCCATGCTCAAAGGAACAAGCATGCCTGCAGAATGGACTGCTTGTGACCTGATCCTGTGTACATCCATATCCTGACCCGACTTGTTGACCCTGCTTGCTCCTGAACCTCTGTTGCTGTCTCTGGCTTGTGACCCGACCCTGCTTCCTGCCTGCTGTTCAGGTACCTCCTCTGCTCACCTGATACTGACCCTGGCCTGGCTTTGACTCTGCTACTGGTTCCTGACAGTAGACTGTAGTTGTTTCAGTCATCTGTTCTCTGCCTATCTGACTACGCATCTGAGATCTTGCATCTTCTGCTGCCAGCTTTCATTCTTCTGCTGCCATGATATTCTCACCAAAGTCCTAAGAGCCTTTCCCAAAGCAGGCGGGAAACTTCAAGGGACCTCAGTGAAGGAGCTAGTTGAGAGTCCCAAGGGAAAACTGCGCTCCAGAGACAAGAAGAGAGAAAAAGAGAAAGGGGGATGCAAGCCCCCCAGTGCCCTCTAACACTTCGGTACCTAAGAGGGCCACAAAAATTCTTGGAGAGTGGAGGACAGGGACAGGAAATCAATGCACATCTTGCCAACCAAGTAGTTAAACCAAGTCCAGCCCCTTCAAAGAGGTTGGCTAGGGCACAAACCATAGAGTTGCCTGTAAGAAACCTATCCAAGATCCCCATGCATCCTGAAGACAGATAGAAGACGTCTTTCGTTAGCCCGCTGGGGTTTTTTGAGTTTGATCGAATTCCACAGGGATTAGCTGGGGCGCCTGCCACTTTCCAGTGACTGATGGAGAACACTGTGGGTGATATGAATTGGTGGAAGTATTGGTTTACCTAGATGACATCATCGCAGTCGGCGATATATTGAAAGAGCACGAGGCCCGGTTGGAGAAGGTTTTCCAGCGACTACATGACGAGGAGTTGAAGCTGTCATTAGAGATGTGCCAGTTCCACCAGACTTCAGTCACATACCTAGGGCTTGTGGTGTCTGCTGAAGGGATAGCCACTGACCCTAAAAAGCTGGTCACTTCTTGACCCCGCTCAACAACGTCATCAAATTGAGGTCGTTCTTAGGCTTCTGCTCCTACTATAGAAGATTTGTGAAGAACTTCTCACAGATTGCTTGGCCATTGAATGAGCTGCTGCAGAAGCAAACTGGATGGGAACAGCAGAAAACCCAAAGGGGAGGGCCAAGGAAGCCTCAGGAGTCTATTCAGGAACAATGGATGGTGAAGTGTGAATGGTTCTTCGATTGGTTGAAGGAGAGCCTTGTTGAAGCACCGGTGTGGGCCTATGCTGATCCCTCAAAACCATATGAACTACATGTGGATGCCAGCAGAGAGGGTATTGGGTGGGTGTTGTACCAAGAGTCGGAGGGGAGACTTCGCCCAGTGGCCTACGTGAGTTGCAGCCCCCCCCCCCCAGAGAAGAACTATCCTGTACACAATTTGAAATTCTTGACGCTCAAGTGGGCTGTAGTAGATAAACTACGTGACTATCTGTATGGGACCACCTTTGTGGTGAAAACTGACAGCAACCCCCTGACTTATTTATTATCCACTGCCAAACTGGATGCCACTGGACACTGGTGGTTAGCCGTCCTGTTTGAGTTTCAATTCAGCTTGAAATATTGACCGAGTGGGAAATAGAGACACTGATGCTCTTTACCAAGAGGCCTTACTCCATCCAGAATGGTCAGAAGAGTTGGGTCCATTTACCTCTCGAAGGAGTACAGGCTGTGTGTCAGGGAGTGAAATATAAACACAGAGGAGCTATAGGAGCTGAAGCAGCGAGAGTCGCCCCTGCGGGAGTACCGAATTACTGCTGTAATTTGACCCAAGTACGCAGCCAAGATTTGCCACCGCTGACTAAAGAGGACATGAGACAGGATCAATGGGAAGATCCATTAGGGAATCTAATAAGGAAATCGTTGTCTACCAAGACCCTCAGATATTGATGAATAGTCCCATCAAGGGGTCCAAGGTGATTCACAGAGAATAGGAGTGAATGAAGCTGGAAGAGGGGATCATATAAACTTTACCAGGCAGGGCAGCCCCAATGGGCCATCTACAGAGGGCCAATGGAGTTGGTGTGCATTGATTTATTGTGCCTGGAACCTGATCTGAGTGGAAGGAGTAATATTCTGGTTGTGACAGATAACTTCACCCTATATTCTCAGGCTTTCCCCACTAAGGGTCAACAAGCTAGTATGGTGGCCAAGACTCTAGTGGAGAAGTTTTTAGTCCATTATGGGTTTTCTCAGGGCCTACATTCAGATCAAGGTTGGGAGTTTGAGAGTAAACTGATCAGAAGACTGATGTGAACTCTTAAGCATAAAGAAATCCAGGACTCCTCCTTATTATTCCCAAGGGGACGCACAACCTGAGCATTTCAACCGCACCCTGTTGAACATGTTGGGGACCCTTCCATTAGAGAAGAAACAGCATTGGGGAGACCAAATGGCTGCAATAGTTCATGCCTATAATAGTACCTCAAATGAATTTACCGGATACTCCCCTTACAGATTGATGTTTGGGAGAGAAGCTTGCCTACCCATGGATCTGGCCTTCGGAACATCAATAGATCACCCCTCCCAAGCCTCTTATAAGGGATATGTCGACAGGCACTGGAAGAATTTAAAAGTGGCCTATGAGAAAGCCAAGGAGGCCTCTACCATCTGAGAACAAAGGAATAAGAAGAACTTTGATCTTAGATTGAGGGTTCAAAATCTACAACCTTGAGATCGAGAGTTGTTGCGTAATCTAGGGGTTCCAGGAAAACATCAGCTAGCTGATCGATGGCATGCTCAACCCTACATTGTTTGCAAATGACTACCTGGACTCCCAGGAGAAAGTTCTTATAAACTTATACCCAACGTCCCAGTCAAGCACTTGCCTCCTTTACCGAGCCTTTAGTAAAGGATGACCTTGATCCTACTGGGTGGGCCACCAACTTATTACTGGCCTGTCATAAAATCAATGTGATTTCTCCTGTTGATGTATATAATTTGTTATCAGAAGACCCTTCATTAAGTCAGTTATTAGCTGGTGCAACTTCTAGTTTGTTTGATGGTTAATTGTTTAACTTTCAGTATGCAGTAAAGTGATTCCACAAGTTATACTCTGTCTTTAGGGACCAAAGACTTTCAAGTGGGGGAGGATGTAGCAATATGGACTACAATCACAAAGCATTGTCTGTCCCTCTAGTGATCAGTGTATCAGATGACGTCATATTTGTGTGACAAACAAAAGGATTGCGGGATGAATAGTCTCTCCGTCAGATAATTGCTTTGCACGATTAAGTGCCAGGACTATATATCCCAGAGATCTTTGCTGCCATTGGGAGATTGCTGGGAATAGCTATAAAAGAAGCAAAAGCCAGCGCAGGGCTCTCTTCCTCCTGGGCCTGACGCAAGATGGACCTCTCTGTGCAACAGGGAGAGAGAGGTCGCAGCCTATCACACGGAGTACCACCTTCCAACCTGAGAGGCCTAACTCTGCTGTTTGCTGTCAGACATCCTCCCAGCACCACTCCGGTTGCCTCCCTGTTGGTTAAGTTTCACGTTGAAAGATCGAAAAAGCAGATCCGCTGCACGAGTGTCACTACATGAGTTCCTGTCCGGAAGACAACAGAGCAATCTGTTTTTTTTGTTGAGAGGGAAAATCGCTCGACCTTTATCCATTCTTTGACACCGTTACATTAAGAAACTTTACACAGACATCTCTACTCCAGGAATACTTTACTGCATTTACTTGAACACTGTGATTAGACTTTAGCCTTCCTCAATACAAGAAATCTATCAGATCTGCAAAGTGGACTTATTGCCATTACTGATAGAAAGGCCCCTATATTATAATTTCTAGACCTGCTCTCCCCTTCTTAGGATAGCATTATAGGCTGGCTAGTTTCCATCTTCTACAGAGTGACAGTATAATCAGTTAGCTGAAATATCCGTCTAGGGGGTAACATTGGGGGTAATCCACAAAGATCCGGCGTAACTTAATTTTTCCCATTTAAGTTACACTGCCTTAAAATTTCTTTTTTGGCTGTGTAACTTAAATTCCGCCGGCGCAAGGCATTCCTCTTTTCATGGGGGCGATTCCCATTTAAATTAGGCGCGCTCCCACGCCGGCCGTACTGCGCATGCTCGTGACATCATTTTCCCAACGTGCATAGCGTGAAATTACGTTACGCCGAGCTTTGTGGATTGCGACGGGTCAATAAAGTTGCGTCGGGAAAAAAAAAAGATACTGCGCGAAAAAAATAATTCAAAACAAAAAAAAAATCGCGTCGCTGGACAGAAGGGTCTGCTTTTACATGGTGTAAACAGTTTACACTTTGTAAAAGCAGCCCTAATTTTGCGTTTGCAAACTAAAACTTACGGAGAAAAAACGAAGCTGAAAAGCTTCGTGGATCTCCGTAAGTGCTAATTTTAATTTAAGATCCGGCAGTGTAAGTCCCTTACACATGTCGGATCTTCTGCCTAACTATGGAAAACTGATTCTGTGGATCAGTTCCATAGTTAGAAACAGGGATACGACGGCGTAACAGCAGTTACGCCGGCGTATCCCTTTTGAGGATCTGGCCCATTATATCTCATGGAAGTGTATATATAGTACTCTCATTTTGGAGGAATTATTTTGTTGAGTTGGCATTGTTGCCTATAACTCTCCAGATCTGTAACCTCCTCTTTGTGACAACGTTTCCCATTATTGGTTCAAGTAAAATATTCATAGAACCTAAATACACAGATTTGTGTCATGAATCAGATGCGATCAGAACTGTGTAGACTGCACAAGTGAACCAGATGTATATAGGTGAATAAAATAATAATTTATTAATTAAATGTGAATAATATGTAACGCAACCACCTCCAATAATACACAGTGCACAACAAACCAATATTAGACAAGACCCCAAAATAACAATAATCCGACGAATCGTAGTCTAGCTAAGCCAGGGTCATAACGGGAGTTCAGCAAATGGGGGACAAGGAGCAATGGACAGGGAGAGGGTGGAAGGGATCAGATAGCAGGGCAGGGATCCAGGGATACAGGACTGACAGGAACAGGTACAAATAGGTTTGGGATCAGGATCAGAGTCAGGTTCAGGTTCAAAATCAAAGTTCACAAGACAAAGCCAAGGCAAAGTATGCTGAACTTGCTAGGTTTTTATACCATTACCTGCTATAAGGTTCAGGTGATTCCTAATTGCAGGAGGAGATATATGCTCCATCCTGCCAGGATCCACCCACTGGTGGACGCCAGTACTGTAGCCCAAAGATCACATAACACCAGCAGGGAAAGGCTCTCTTGACAGTTCCAAACTGCCAGGAGACACCTGCTGGTGGACATCAGTACTGCACGTCAAATATCAGATGGTATTACCAGCGAGTGGAACCTTTCCTGACAATTTGTCTGATTATTAACCTACAGTGATACAAGGATGTCTGAACCCAGAGTGTCAAGTGGGTTGGAATGTTCGCCAGGTCATGACCGTGCAGATGAGCAGGTAATTCTAAGCAGTTCTACGTAGAGTTTACTATAATTCTTCTTTAGTTGTTATGATATTTTTATATTAGAAAAATATCATATGTGGCATCAGTCCTCCCTAGTGAATAATCTCAACATGGTCTTATAGAGTAAATCATTGTTTTTAAGTCAGCAAAATAAAAAGAGGTCATATTGCAGATGACAAAAACCATGCTGATTGACTTTGAAAAGGGTTATTGGAGCACAATGGAGGACTGGGGATATGTAAAGCAGCATGATTTACCAGAACATTAAAATGGTGTTCACAAGCAACAAAGATTTGTATTTATCCTCCTTCAATTGTTTGAACATTGCGTGTTAAAGTGGTTGTAACCCTAAAAATAAAAATAAAAATTGATCCTGTTCCTTTATAGCATGAATAACAGCACAGTGATTGTTCTGTGTAATTTGTCCTTTTCTATCATCTAAAAAACCTGGCTGATCCTGCCTGGTGCTGCTCTCCCCCCTGTAAACTGACAATGTTTATCATAGCTGCTAAGCCCTGATACTGTGGTCAGTTTACATGCCTCCGTCAGACCACTGTCGCTCCTTTCTTCCCCTCTCTCCTTCCCTCCCTGTCTGTGAGCTAGTGTCAGTGCCCCCCCCCTTCCCTCCCTGCCTGTCAGTAGGGATGAGCCAAACACCCCCCCGGTTCGGTTCGCAGCAGAACATGCAAACAGGCAAAACATTTGTTCAAACACAGGAACACCGTTAAAATCTATGGGACATGAACATGAAAAATCAAAAGTGCTAATTTTAAAGGTTAATATGCAAGTTATTGTCATAAAACGTGTTTGGGGACCCGGGTCCTGCCCCAGGGGACATGTATCAATGCAAAAAAAGTTTTAAAAACTGAAGTTTTTTCAGGAGCAATCATTTTAACAATGCTTAAAGTGAAACAATAAAAGTGAAATATTCCTTTAAATTTCGGACCTGGGGGGTGTCTACAGTATGCCTGTAAAGTAGCGTATGTTTCCTGTGCTTATAACAGTCCTTGCACAAAATGACATTTCTAAAAAAGTAATTTAAAACTACGCGGCTATAATGAATTGTCAGGTCCCGTCAATACAGATAAAAGCCATTGAAAAAAAAATGGCATGGTTCCCCCCCCCTAGTCCATTAACAGGCCCTTTGGGTCTGGTATGAATATTAAGGGGAACCCTGCGCCAATTTTTTTTTTTAAATGGTGCAGGGGTCCCCCTCAAAATCCATACCAGACCCTTCAGGTCAAGGAATGGATTTTAAGGGGAACCCTGAGACAAAATAAATAAAATGGCGTGGGGTTCCCCCAAAAATAGATACCAGACCCTTATCCGAGCACGCAACCTGACAGGCCACTGGAAAAGAGGGGGGGACGAGAGAGCACCCCCCCTCCTGAACCGTACCAGGCCACATGCCCTCAACATAGAGAGGATGTCCCCATGTTGATGGGGACAAGGGCCTTATCCCGGGCCTGACCCCACCCCCCTCTGAAACAACGGGGAAAGGCTGGGGTTACCCAGTGACATGTACGGGTGACCACGCCCCCCTCTGACACAACAGGAAACCCGCACCACTCAGCGCTCATGTGACCACCTGTGCTCTCCACCTCTCCTCCCCTCCTCCCGGCTGATGTCAGAGGGCGATTCTCAGCTCCTCCCGCTGTAGATCCCAGATCAGGGAGGAGAGCGCTGGGTGGTCATGTGAGCGCCAAGCGCACTCTGAAATAAGGTATAAACCTACATGTTTTTTATAAAGCACATACACTTACATTTAATGTAATGGAACACAGGGGATTCTATTAAGATACCAAAGTGGCTTTACAACCACTTTAAATACAGCATTTGAATGCAACATACATGCTGTCTTGGAAATCTTAAAACCATAGGCACAAAATATATTTCAGGATGTTTATGAGGCTAATAGTTTCCCTACTTATCTGTACAATAAGAAATGGAGCACTTGGTAGATGTTCCTTACTAGCACCCCTATTGCACTCCTTAGGTGCTCAGGTCAAAAAACTTTGTTGTTGCAGCTGTGGGTAGGCCTGATATTATTTTTTTCAGCTGACTGTCAGTTCTCATGTAAATGTGATTAGGTTGGCTGTAGAAAAGGTTCCCAAGCTCTCCTGTCCCCCAAAGGCTTCAGGATGCTTGATGAATCTGTGCCTGATTAGCTGCAGGAGAGGGCAGGTGTCATGAATATGCATCAAGTCTGTCTGCCTACCTGATCTCCATGTGTTCATTAGAGGCAGATCCTGTTCTGGTTTCCCTTCTTATCACTTCCTCTTCCTGTATGGCTCCACCCTAGTCCATCCCAGGAAGCCTATATTAACCTTTGCTCTACAGGTCTGCAGTGCTGTTCAACAGTGTTCCTATGCTTAGTTCCTGTCTGCAGTGTATTGCTAGTTCCTGTTTGCAGAGTGCTACGATCATCTTCCGTGTACCGTTTTGGCTTGTCCCCAACTTCCCTGTCTGCCTGTGCCCCTGACTATTTGCATGTTCCACGGTTATCCTTGTCTGCCTGTTGCCCTGACCTCGGCCTGTCCATCACCACTGTTTGTCCTGCTGGCTGCTTCCCCCGTCTCCCTGCGGAGTGTGACTTGAGGAATCCCGGGAACGCGACCTGGACCCAGTTGCGGCCAAGACCATCCCTACCATCAAGGGCTCTGGTGAATACAAAACTGGGTCTTAGACTCCGCGCCCTGGGTGATCTTGGGTTACGCTTCCTCCCTGCCAGCAGTAGTCGGCTATAGGGTTCACTTCCCTGTGGTGCATCCCTGACCCCTACAGGGTGCACTTGTCACCTGGCCACAGGTGACCTGACAGCAGGGGAGAAATTGGAGGTCTGATAGACCCCTGATGATTCCATAAAAAGGACCTGTCACCTGCCAATGCTATCACATAAAGGATTCCTTGTGATGGCAAAAAGGGTTAAATAAAAAGTAAAAACAAGAAAAGTGCAAAAATGTTTATATTATTAAATAAATAAAAATAATAATACAGTACAAAAAAAGATTAAAAGCATTCCTGTGACCCTGTGCTCATACCAAAATGGAAAAGTATGCATAGAGCATGCACATGTATGCAAATGGCATTTAGCCCACACAGATAACTCTAAATTCATATAGCCAGATTCAGAAAGACTTACGCATGTCCCACCACTTCATCAGACCCACCCATGAGCATCTGTGGCAGAAGGCAATGCAGGATTTCTTCATGAATGCAGGATTCCCATGCACCGTGGAGGCCATCGATTGCACACATGTGGCACTACGGCCCCCCCGTGCCACAGAGCACACATACCGCAATCAGGAGGAGTGGCATTCCATCAATGTACAGGTGATAGCCGATGCCCAATGCCTCATATGGCACGTCCGTGCCAAACACCCAGGGTCCAGACACGACAGCTACATATACCGTCAAAGCAACATCCCAACAGAATTTGAACAGAACGTGTACAGTGACAGCTGGCTGGTTGGTGAGTGACATGGGTGTCAGGCATGACTGTCCGACCTCATGATGCAGAAATCACGAGGGGCACATGCATGACTAACATCCTCCTGTCTTTTCCCTTCCAGGTGACTCTGCATATGCACTTGGACCCCATCTCATAACTCTATACCGGAATCCCCAAACCAGAGGAGAGATAAACTACAATGCTGCACACATACGTACCCGTGCAGTGGTGGAACGCACATTTGGCCTCCTGAAGTTCCGTTTCCGATGC
This sequence comes from Rana temporaria, assembly GCF_905171775.1. NCBI lineage: Eukaryota > Metazoa > Chordata > Amphibia > Anura > Ranidae > Rana > Rana temporaria. The sequence goes on from NC_053494.1 coordinate 119,099,619, forward strand.
CTGGATAAGTCCGGGGGGACCCTGTTGTATTCCCCAAACTTTGTGTGCCAGATCATCGGTGCATGTTGCATTCTGCACAACTACGCCATGAGAAAGGGTCTGGAGATTGACCTACATGATTACCTGACCCCCGAACCACACAATCCCCCCCTAACTGAGGCTACCCCATCTGCTGAGGGAACAGCAGTCAGGAGATGTCTCACAGTAGACATCTTTGAACATTAAACATACACATTCATCATGGCACACGGACAATGCATGCATGCACACCACTGTGGTCCCTAGCTCACACACACCACATCCACTTCACATTTGATTAGTCCACCATGCAGGACTTGGAAGCAGCAACGCCGCGCCAAGGCCCCAATTATGTCGCTGTCCATTAATACCACATTCACACGGTCGTGGGGATAAGTTCTCCCCGACGACCCAGGGTGACAGCCCTTACTGGCAGGAGTGTCACCCCCACATTCACACACCAGTCACATTGTAGCCTGCACTACTGACCGTGTGCAGTAAAAAAAAAAAGGCTCATGACCTGAGCATAAATCAAATCCAAAAACTCATATCCTGAGCACAAAAAAAAACATATTCTGAGCACAGTAAAAAATAAACGGCACTCATTTGGCCTGACAGGGGCTGCGCCTGGTGGCACCTCTCTGGCTCCTCAGCTGCCTGGGGGGAGCCTCGGATGGGGGGGTGGGACATCTGGAGGTGGCTCACTCCTGGCAGGTGATGGCTGCCTGCCCTCCAAGGCCACAGCAATGCGGCTCAGGAAATGATTGGTCTGAGCCTGCATCCTCAGCTGGCGGTTGATGTTGTGCCACTGGTTGCGCTGCCTCTGCCTCCCCTCCTCCTGGATGGCAGCCGTGTTGGCCTGGACCGCCCCAGTAAAGGTCTGAACCTCTGCCACAAGGTTAGCTGTGGTGGCCTGCAGCTCCCCAAGGCAGGTGACCCCTGCAGCGCTATTTGCGATGACATCCTGCACTGCATCCCAAATCTGTGTCGTGTTGTTAGCCACCCGGTGCAGGTGCCTGGCTACTTCCCCCATATGCTGGGTCTGCCGGGCCTGGTCCCTTGCCATTTGGTCATGCACGCAATCAGGGACACCCCTGGTCTTACGTGTCGCCTTCCTGGGGGCAAAGGATGTTTGGGACCGGCTATATGGTGAGGCTAGGGATGAGCCGAACATACCCGCGTTTGGTTCGCACCAGAACCGTCGAACAGTCCGATCGTTCGCGCGAACATTTAGAACCCCATTGAAGTCTATGGGACTCGAATTCAAAAACGCTCATTTTAAAGACCAATATTCAATTAAATGTTGGAAAACATCTTTCAGAACCCGGGTCTTGCCCCAGGGAACATGTATCAATGGAAAAAAAGTTTTCAAAACAGCCGTTTTTTTCCGGAGCAGCGATTTTAACGATGCTTAAAGTGAAAAAAAAATTGAAAAATTCCTTCAAATATCACACCTGCTGGGTGTCTATAGTGGTGGCACGTGTTCAGGGCTGGTGCGAGGATTTTTGACACCCTAGGCAAAACCTTATTTTGCCGCCCCCTTGGCTCCTCCCCTGACCCCACCCCCTTTGTGCTTGCCCTGACCTTTTTAATGGCTGCTCAAAAAACAAATAAAAATACCTTCAAAGTTGCTGCTTTCTCCACAAACCAAACTTCTCCTGCAATCCTCACTCCCAGCACCCTGCCATCCTGCTCTCAGCAATCCTCACTTCCAGCACCCTGTCATTCCTGCTCCTAGCAATCCTCACTGGTGCTGGAAGTGAGGATTGCAAACAAATAAAATTAAATTCATGCATCAGTGAAAACAAATCCAATCCAAAAAATTACAGTGAAAAAATATGTGTCCCATACAATAAGTCCCTCAAGGGATTAAAATCTGAATAAAGTGACAGAAAATGAAAACATGCCAAAGTGACAAGTGCACAGTTGTGCAAATATAGCAAAGTCCAAAGTTCAAAATATATTTCTTTAAAACTTCAGTCGCTGATTTCCAGAGTGTATTATGTGCTCCACCAACAATCCATAAATTGATGATTCAGTGCATCAAAATGAACATGCACACGTGCTTGTAAAGAAAATAATAGATGCCAGTCGTCTCTCAGTGCAAATGTGAGATAGGCGTTTCCACCAGCCCCTTACCTTAGTAAGGGTTTAATATAGCCTAATGTAATGCTGTTAAGGATGGGATATACCTCACACAGCCAGCCTGCTGCTCCAAATCCCGCACCTGAACGCTCACAGATCCCAGCGCTGACACTCAAATAAAGAACAGGAAGAATACACTCACAAACATAGATGAGTCATCAGCGTGTGTAGTACAAGAGTGTCTCCGCTCTGCGGCCGCGAGCGGATGATGTCACCAACAGCTCTCCGGAATCCTCGCGCGTATCGTGACAGCACGTCAATTAATCATAGGATTCCTATTCCTTAACAGCACTACATTAGGCTATATTAAAGCCTTACTAAGGTAAGGGGCTGGTGGAAACGCCTATCTCACATTTGCACTGAGAGACGACTGGCATCTATTATTTTCTTTACAAGCACGTGTGCATGTTCATTTTGATTCACTGAATCATCAATTTATGGATTGTTGGTGGAGCACATAATACACTCTGGAAATCAGCGATTGAAGTTTTAAAGAAATATATTTTGAACTTTGGACTTTGCTATATTTGCACAACTGTGCACTTGTCACTTTGGCATGTTTTCATTTTCTGTCACTTTATTCGGATTTTAATCCCTTGAGGGATTTATTGTATGGGACACATATTTTTTCACTGCAATTTTTTGGATTGGATTTGTTTTCACTGATACATGAATTTAATTGTATTTGTTTTAGATTGTGCTCACTGGATTTCAGTATTCCTTTCACTGAATATTATTATATAATTTTTTTGCACATTGCACTTTACTGTATATTGATGTAGCATTATTTTAGGAATTTTTATTCACATTATACATCTATATTATTTTTTTGGTCAACGCTACTATTTAATTTTTTATTCCTCAATATATTTATGATTATTTTCTGGTAGCACGGTGCTCTTGGTGGCACGTTTGTCTACTCAACAGTTCTTTATTATTAATATTTCACTCTCTTTACCCTCTACATCAATTGATTGATGCTGGGCGGGTTTGACTTGAAGTGGAACATATATTATATACTTACAGATACCTTTGGATACTCCTACATGATTATTTCTTTGATACATTTTTAGATAGTTCTTATTTAATTCTAGCAAGCGCCATTACACCCCCCTACTTTAAATTATTACCAGTGTGTGAACACTATTAGTCGTGGCTGCTGCTTAAGTAGATCCTTTATTTATTTTATTTATTTAGATCTCCATGCTCTGGTTAGTTTGATTTGCGCATTAGTTCCCCCCATTTTTCATGCACAAATATTGTGCTACACAAAAAACTGCATCCTCTATTTTATTTTAAGACACAGTGGCAATCCATTCATAACCTCAAAGTGATTGTAAAGTCTATATATATATATATATATATATATATATATATATATATATATATATATATATATATATATATATATATATATATATATATATATTTTTTTTTTAAATAACAAACATGTTATACTTACCTGCTCTATGCAGTTGGTTTTGCACAGAGCAGCCTGGATCCTCCTCTTTTTGGTTCCCCCTTCTCTGCTCCTGGCCCCTCCCTCCTGCTGAGTGCCCCCAGAGCAAGTAGCTTGCTCTGGGGCACCCAAGCCAAGTCACAGCTTCCTGTGTCCATTCAGACACAGAGCTGTGGCCAAGCCCCACCCCTCTCTCTCTCCTGATTGGCTGACTTTGGTTGACAGCAACGGGAGCCAATCATGTTGCGCTGCTGTCTCAGCCAATGAGGAGGGGAGTCCCGGGCAGCTTAGACACTCCTGCAACATCGCTGGATAAAGACAGGCTCAGGTAAGTATTAAGGGGCTGAAGTGGGCAGCTGCACACTGTAGTGCATAGAATGCATTACATTAAAAAAAACTTTCTGCCTTAGGCTGCTTTCACACTGAGCAGAAGGCCGATCCGCCCTATAGGCTCACTATGCAAGCCGCTTAGGGCCCCGCAAAGCTGCGAAGGGCCACCCAAATTACTACAGGCCCCGCCTGGTGAGAAGTAATTTTTGCCCCCTCACCCCGCTTCTCAACTCGCTGGCTGCATGGGAGAAGAGGTAAGAAGTCAGCAACCCCTGCTTCTCAATTTAATGTAAGATGTCATTTCCGACAGCAGAACACCCCCTACCCCCGCCTCTCAACTTTCTTTAATGTGACATGTCACTGTCGTCAGCGCCCCCCCGCTTCTCATTTTTAATGTGCCATGTAATTTTGCTTAGGGCCCCAGGGAGGTCAGGCTTTTTGGTCACTAGCGGGGAGCTTTTAACCCCTGCTAGCGGCCGAAGAAAGGGTTAAAACCGCAGGCAAAGCGCCGCTGCAGTGGCGATTTACTGGCAGTGTGGTGGCGCTGCCCATTGATTTCAAAGTGCCTCAGTGTGAAAGCAGCCTTTACAATCCCTTGAAATAAACACTTAAAAGCACAAACTTATTCCAACCTGCTAAACTACGGTTATTAGACTCTGAAAAGTATGAATCCAAAGATTATCAAACGATTTTTTTCAGCTAGCTCCATTTTGTGCCTATGTAACAGCCAAGGTGATTTGTACATCCATTCGGCAGCTTCTTGGTACAACTGAGTATACACCACAGGACCACTATACAATTAAGGACAATGGATAGTAATACAAATTACAGCATAGCAGTGCCATTCATTTTGAATGGCAGCCCATTACATTCAGACAACACACCTGTTTTAGCGTGACGCAATGCCTGGCAATGCAAAGCAGTGCATTGCAATGTTTCACATTAGATAAAAGATGTAATGTACAATTTTTAGCATGTTAGGATATTTGGCAGCCGGTAATTTCAATGGACTGTCTTAACGTGAGGGGGTTAGCTATTGCTGGGAGGAGCCGAGACAGCCACCGAGGGACCCCAGAAGAGGACGATCGGGGTCACTCTGTGCAAAACGAACTGCACAGTGAAGGTAAGTATGATATGTTTGTTATTTTTGAGGGGAAAAAAAGGAAGCTTTACAACCCCTTTAACATGCTTGCGTTAACATACCGCAAATAAGTAAATGAGCCCCTAATGTTATACATTTCACCTGAGAATGGGGAAGGTTTCCTAGAATTAAATAAGCAAATTACAGGTGCTGTGAAATCATCATTATTTTCCATTCTCAGATAGGCTTGTTTTGGTTATGCATAGTTTTCTCAGTTCTTAATGTGGTAATCTCTACGTAACGTCTCCAACCCACTATTTCCTTTCTTGTAAATTCAAAACACTGATCATTGAACATCTCAGGTTAGCGCTTGTGAATTTGAGGTTATATATGCAATCTTAGTGTGACCTGAAACATCATTTGAAAGTCACCTTACCCTCAAACGTGGTTTCTTAGGGGCAACTGCTCACCTTATTTATTGCAGACAGGGTTTAGTGATCTGACAGACGTCTGTGAAGACAGTTCCTGAACAATCAAGCTTAAGAAAGAGGCTATTGTTTATTATATGCTGATGAATATTAAAACTAATCATCTCATAAAAAATTTACACAACTGGATCACAATGTTTGCTCCCATATTCATTGGAATCAGCTGGTTTTATATCAGTACATCAGAAGGTAGGAGCAATATGTGTATGGTCTGACAATCTATTTTATAGAAATGTATTTTATTATAATGTTATTGTCTCTCTGATCTTGTGAGCTATTAATACTAACTACTCATGTTTTTAACAGGACCATTTTAACAATAATGTTTAGGTTATCATTGTATTATATTATGGGAGTGTAGACAAAAGCATAAGCACACTAGTTATTCTAAACTGTTACACTTGATATTTATGGTTTCAAATAAATTTCAGTTTTATAACCTTATGAGTTCTAGGGAATTTATAGTATGGATAGTGAGAATGTGAGCATTCCAGACTGAATTTTCTTTACTGGTTTATTGTATTTTGTTTGGCTGTTGCTATGGGGATGTAACTGATGTGAAAAGCAGAGACTAAACTTCTGAACTAGAAATATATACTGTAATTAGCAATAAGAACATATGATGTTGATGCTTCTGTTTCACAGGTGCTGAACTTTCCCAGCCAGCTGTGGTCGTGGCTAACAGACATGGAGAAGCCACATTAAACTGTGGCTACGAAGCAAAGGGAATGGAGGAGGAGATACGTTTAAGCCTTTTGAAGAAAACAGGCAATCAGACATCAGAAGTTTGTGTTCTGTCTTTTTCCACTGACTATGAACCAGACACTAGTGGCAATGCCTTCCAATGTTTAGGAATTCCAGGTCCACGTAATGTGATTTTTAACATATCAGGGATGCAGGTGGAGGACACTGGACTGTATTTCTGCAAGCTTGAAGTCATGTATCCTCCCCCCTACCGTATTACAGAAGGCAATGCAATATTTATTTATGTCAGTGGTGAGTAATTTGCCAGCTATTTGTATATATTGATAATATTAATATTATTTGTACATATTCATATTATTTATATAATTGACATATTCTTAAATGTATACAGTTAATTTCTAAGTCATCTAGTGAAAGCTTTCTAATAACTTTCACTGCTTCTGAAAATAATAAGCAAAATATATTTGGTAATAATGCTAGTAAACAAGAACTTTGTCCAAAGGTATAAACTGTTAAACTATTAACTATAATTAGCTAAACCCCCTTCATTTATTATACTTGAATTGGGGGACTGAAAAGCAGCACAAGGTTTAAGGTTAAAGGTTTTTTACATTCATGTTAAGTAGTTTTAAAGGATAGGTATAGATTTGAAAAACTTTTACTTATTGTGGTTGGATGAACTATAGAATTTTTTTGGATGGGATGAACTATGCCACCTTACTACAGTTCTTCTGAAGAAGAGTATAAAGCCTCATACACACGGTCAGACTTTTTGACAACAAACTTCAAAATGAGCACGTTTTCAAAAAAATTCCACCGTGTGTACTCTCCATCGGACAAACTTTTTCGGTTTTCATCGGACAAAAGTTCACCCTGCAAACGGACAAGCTTTTCGGCAACAAAAGTCCTACGGTGCAAAGTCCTATCGTGTGTACAAAAATCCATCAGCCTTTTGTCCAAAGTACAAATACGCATGCCCCGGACCAATGTTAAAACCAACCAACAATAGCAGAAGTTGGCAAAAGGGTGGCGGTAAAGAGCAGAAAAGAGCAGAAAAATCACGTGATGTTGGGAAAGTATTGGGAAAGTTTGCAGAAAAGTCCTGCCGTGTGTATGCTATAGGTGTGCCCGGCCAACTCCCTTCGGACAAAAATCCACGGAAAAGTTTGTTTGAAGTCCGACTGTGTGTACAAAGCTTTAGTCTGACTTAAAAGCAACCTGTTTTGCCTAAAAACAGCTGTTTAATTAGGTTTACTTAGGTTCTGGTGGATATGCTGCATATTATCCAAGGGGCTGTGACGTTACAACATTTTATTGAGCTCCTGCCCTGGACTGATGCCCCGTACACACGGTCTGGATTTCTGACGGGAAAAAAGAGAGCTGGTTCTCTTTTTTTTGCCAGCGGGTTTATCGGAAAAACTGCGAGGGAGCATACACACAGCCGGGATTCCCGGCCAAATGCTCTCCTAGCAGTTTTCTTGTGGGAAAACCCAGTCGTGTGTACGGGGCATGAGAATGTGACATGTTAGTCCAGGATTGGCTGATTCCATCACAATATTATGTTTGATTTTTGGCAACATCCCTTTATTAGTCTAACCTAATATATGAATGGCAATACTGCACAAAGGCTAAGAAACACTTGTAATCACCTTGACAGGGAAGAGAACACAGGACATATTTGGAGCCAAAAGATGATTAAATTCATAAGCTTCTTCTAGAGATATGAGTTGACATATCAATGCTTGGGTGGACACCATGTTTGTTGCATTTGTCATCTTGCTTAAATGATCTATAAAACATGTAAAACATGAATTTAATTGAATATAATTGATTTGATAGATCTGACATCGCAATGTGCTCAGTCATTGGAAACAGTTGAATCAAAGTCCCACGATTTGGCCTTCCTCATCACTATTCTGGTTATGTTGGTCTACAGTTTATTGGTCACAAGTGTTTTAATATGTAAGGTAAGTTGTCATTTGATAATACATTTTTTTTACCCAGCACAAACTTCCATGCTTAGTTATAATAAAAAGAACTAAAGTTTATTTGTCAGCATTAATATACATGATGTCTGTAATAAAGACGGCAATGGCATTCTGTGCCTGCTGTGCTAAAAGGTATGCTTCTGAGCAGGGCCGGCCTTAGGTGTTCAGGCGCCCTGTGCGAGCTAATCCTGTGGCGCCTCCCATCTTCACCCCTTGCCCCCTGGTCACCTAAACTGACTTACCTTTCGGTGGACGGTGCGGCTTTGCATAAAAAAATGGCACCGCCCGGAGCTTAGACGCCACTGCGCATGCGCCGTCTGCCCAGGAATAGCCAAGCGTTTTCTGGCTTTCCCGTGCAGCGGCAGCGCATGCGGAGTGTGCCTGTCGGGGCGGCAGCAGCCATTCTTTTCAGGAGCTGCAACCGATGCGTTGCACTTCACCCAGTCCCAGGGCAGGGGGACCTGGCAGCGCGCAGGGAGACCTGGCAGCGCCTGCTGCTCTGACTCATAGGAGTCGAACTCCTTTGATGATCATGTGAGTAACTGACTGCGACTCACATTCTGCAAGCTGTGATGGCCGCACGGCGCCCCTGTTGCCCATGGCGCCCTGTGCAGCCGCACAGCTCGCACACCCCAAAGGCCGGCCCTGCTTCTGAGACCATGTAGGCTGCAGAAGACCAGCTTCCTCCTGCTGGTCTCAGAGTGGACTTCTGTCATCCATGGAGAAGGCAGTAGTATTTTGCTGACGCAACAACTGGGAGGAGCAACTGAGAGTACCGCTGCTAGCACATCAACCAAATGGAAGTACACCTGTTTGGCTTGTATATGTAATTATATAATTTAATAACAGCAGATAGCAATACTATTTGCAAAAACAATTCCCCAACAATAATGATCTGAGTTTATCACTTTCCAGGGTTTAATTTACTTTGTTGTGCAATAGCTGGACATGTTCATTTAGGACATAATCTTCACACACATAACTTTAGTTACCTTATTTGCATTTAAGAAGCTTTAAAACAGCATTATTTCGATGAGGACCACAACATCTGCAATAAACATGCATTAAACATGATTGTGTATTTCAGCTGATCACTAGGTACATAAAGGTACATGACCACAATTGTCTTCATAATGATTCCTCACTGTTCTGCATTTACTTTCAGTTAATCAGACCCATTATCTTTTATATTAAAGAGTAAGTCCATCCAAAAAGTATTTGTTTCTGTACTGGCTTATTTATTGCATATGTCTATAAAGATTTTCGTTTAACTTTTTTAATTGTTTTTCAGCGAAGGAAAAGGAGATGGGATACAGGCCACTATGGGCAGGTACTTCAATCAAATAACAAGAATTATCATCCTTATTATATTAAAATGTGATTTCAATAAGCTGGAAACCTCATACTTACCAAGTATTTTATTACCCATCCTTGCTTGACAAGCATGTTATTGCTGGCTAATGTTGTCACGATACATTATCTTGAGCAAGATGGTACACATTTTAGCCCAAACATCACTGTAAGACAAAGCTGGGCATGCATTATTGTGCTAGACTATGTCCACATCTCCTGCATCTGAGGAGATGCAACATTTTTGCCATATAGTGCTTGTGCTGCATAACAGTTTAATGTCAAACAAACTGAAGCAATATAATATTCCTTTTCATAGAATTCTATAAAAATTAAAGGGAGTCTTTTCTCAAAAAATGGTGGTACGTGCCATTGTTGACTTCTCTTTCTGCAAATGCTAGCTCCTGGCTATTATGCTGGTTCTGCAGCTTTAAATCAACTTTGCACTTAAGAGTTTACACTTTTTTTGCAGATCTGCATACTTATTCTGGGTCTAATGAAAAAGGGGTTTGAAGCCAACGGGCTAGCATAATAACCAATTAGTATTTTCAACAGGGGGCCCGAAATGGCACCCCCCCCCCCCATATTCCTATATAGGTAGAGTTAGGTTCACTTCCTAAGTAAAACTTACTAGCCCAACCTAATCTTATCTACCGTAGAACTCCCCAGTCAGATTTGGCACCTGCTATCTCTTCCAGTGTGCACATTCTATGACTCAAAATTTTCTCTGATGTTGGCTGTGGCTGAACAGTAACTCCCCACAGACGTGAACTGAGCTATTTTTCTACATGAGAGACATTAGAGGTATGGTCCCATCAAAGTTTCTGGGAACTTACTTATACAAGTCAAGCTAAGCTCTGAAGAAGATTTTGGGCCACAAAATGTAAACCTTGGAGGGGCCACTGCTACCATCTGATTGAGGGTGAGTAATCTTGTTCTTTAAAGTGTTTTAAAAGCCAAAATCTTTTTTTAAAGTTTTGGATATACTGCAGAATTTTTAGAGCCTGATGTGGTGTAGTTGCCATTGACATCTTAAGTGTTTGCAACCAGTGATTACATTTGAAAAGTTTTAAAAATATCCATAAATTATTTTGTATTAATTGTATTATGTAATACTGCACAGTGATTGCTTTAAAACAGAACTCTAGGCAAACATCTAAATGCACAAATTATATTGAGTATATAAATATTTACCAGAAAAAGCTGTACCAGCAAAATTATTTGATTTTTGATTTTGTAGAGCCTATCTGGTGATTTATGATATTAGGAGGAAACACATACACAATATTGGTATACTGTTCAACTACCATATTAAAAAGATTAAAGTTTAAAATTAAAATGAAAAATGCATGAATATGCATGCTGATACATAAAGGTGCAACCATGTGAATGGTGAGTGAAAGTTCTGGGGAATGAACCGCTAAAAATTTTACTCTAAAAAGTCTCTAAATGGAGGCTGTAAAGGGAGCGAGGCTGCTTCAGGCGCGGGCTGGGGAGCCTGATCACTGTGAACAAAAGGAAAGCAAAAGAAGAAGAGAAAAGCGCCAAGCCAAGCCTTTAAACAGCTTAGGAATTTTTTCAGTATATGAGTATAAAACAACACTAAAAACTTGTGGGAAAATGTTGGAGCATTTGCAGAGTGCTAGAGCAGGTGGGAGCTTCCAACATGCAGTGTCACAGTAGCACAGGAGGACTGACAGAAAGTCTCTATTGAGGGATCCACGAGCAACGTGATGAATAAGGCGAGGCTGTGCCTTCTAAACGCGTTTTGATTGGCCAGACAGCGTGTGGGCGGCTCCCCAGTTTGCAGCCCTGGACCACTCCCACCCAGAGACACACAGCAGATGTCTCCGTGCTTATCAAGGCTCCAGCTGCAGCTAACACATGGCGCTCATGGATCCCTCCAAATAGAGAGTTTCTGGCAGCCCTCCTGTGCTCCTGTGACACTGCACGTGGAAGCTCTCACCTGCTATAGCACTGTTCAAGTGCGCCAACATTTTTCACACAAGTTTTTAGTGTTGTTTTATACTTACAGTATATACTGAATAAATTCCTAAGCTGTTTAAAAGATTGGCTTGGCGCTTCTCTCTCCTCCTTTTGCTTTCCTTTTATCTAGTGATTTATACATCTCTGCCTCACTGCATTTTATTACTTCCAATCCTGACGCAGCTTTACTGTTTCCTCGAGTAAAGCAGAACTTCACCCTGAAGGGGACATTCCACTTTATTCTCCCCCTTGCCTTCTTGTTTTGGATTTTTTTTTGGGGGGGGAGGGGGTACCTTTCATAACCAAGTACCAGCTCCCTCCATAAAAAAAACGAAATTCCAAATGAAGAAGGTAAGCTGGGAGACATGTCATAGCTCCCAGAAGGCTGCAAGACCATTCACAAAGTGCAGCACGGTTAATGCATGCACAGTGGGGAGCCGTTTGTGAAGCCGCAAGGAGTCACAACCAGCTTCCCTCAGCTAACATGCTGGTGCCGGGGACCACACGACAGGGTTTCTTGGAAAAAACAGCAAGAAAACTGCTTCTTGCCGAGATTCCCATTCGTGTGTGTACTAGAGATTCAGGTTTCTCATCTGGAAATCTGGCCAGAATCTCGACGAGAAAAAAAGAGAACCTGCTCTCTTTTTTCTCGTCGAGATTCTTGTCGGCCTGTTTCTCGACGAGAAACCCAAGAGTATGTATACTTACCTGTCGCCGTGGAAACCCGCGCATGCTCGAAATGACTTTGCGATGACGCCACTGCGTTCTTTCCTTTCAAAAGAACCGCGCTTCTTTTGAAATGAAAGTCAGTATACTCCGGCAGCAAGAGTTTCTTGCCAAGAATCTCGTTAGGGAAAATGACTGGTTTTTCCTGACGAGATTCTCGGACGAGTGTACGAGGCCAAAGACCAACAGTAAACCAGCCTGGGTGAGGATGGTGTTGGATCCCTGGACAGTTATCCTGCAGGCCCCAGGGACCCAAAGACCGGCAAGGAACTGACATGGGTGAGGACAGCACCAGATCCCTTGATAGGTAAGTGTCTTTTATTTTAAAGTCAGCAGTTACAGTATTTGTAGCTGCTGACTTCTATTTTTTTTTTCAAACAGGGTGAAGAACCTCTTTAACTTTACAGTTTCCTGGATCACCACCTTGAATACAGGGCTGAGGTGGTGATGTTAATTCTTTCCTATAGGAACATGTATTTATCTTTGTGCATGGAGTTCCACCTTAAAAAAAATCTCTATTTAAATTGCCACAGGAATACAGTAACTATGTTATATATGGTACAGTACCTAATAATCTGCAAACTATTTTTCTGAACAAAAAAATTATTGGAGCAGACACAAACTGTATGTTATAAAACTTTTACACTCAAGAAAATACTTCAGATATTATATCTAATGAAAACTAAAACTGTGTTGAGAAATCATGTCTACAGTGAGAATATGTAACAGTTGCAGTGGCCTTAATGCATAATAGAAATCATTTATAAACCCAAGAAAGTAAAAAGTAACAGGATTCCCTATATTAGCCAGTTAAATCACAGTTAAATCATAGCCGTTATCAACTATGAATAATAGTAAATATAAAGCTCCGCAATACATGAAAAATTTAAAAATAAAAATAAAACAAATAATATTTTGCTTCAGGGAGATAATTTTCATTCTAGTGTGTCTTTAATAGTAGCATTAGTTGTCATCTTCTCAATAGCATGTAAATAATATATTAACTATATTTAGCTATGTTTTCTAAAGGAAAATGCATAGGTAAAACGTGTCTACTGATTAATCCATTTAGTTAATAAATGGAATAGTGGTACCTTACAAAAAGGCATTTTGAAATATAGGTGATGTCCACCAATAGAAATATTTTAAGTCAGCATCTATACATGTGGGACAATGTGAGCAATACCTAATATGTATAATTTCATTGAACTTCCTTGTGGTAACTTTGATGTTTAGATTTTCCGAGTAGTGAAAGTTTGGTGTGGTACCAAGGTAAATGCCTGAATGGAAATCTTTATTCATTTACCCCAAAGTTTCAGTTCTATGGGTCTGATTTACTAAATTTGAGTTAACCCTGCCAGCAATTGTGAGCTGTAATCACTCTCCCATGCTGGCAATTTCACTTATGTAACCCATGAACAAGCATTGACATGCTGGGGCTAGTGATACATCAATAGGCTCCAGCCTGGTTATAGGACAGAATTCAGGGCCTGATTTATACCTCATGCCCAACAAGGCCAGTTGCACTTGTACTCCCTACTATCCCATTAACTGTCTAGCTTTAGGGCCTATTTTGTCAGGTTTTTGGTTTGTGTCTGTGGCATCAGATTGATATAAGTTTAAGATGCACCTAAGACCTAAGTAAGATATGCATGACCATAGACCTGTCTGGAAATATAAAACCTGCTTGAAACAAACAAAAGTCCATCCACACAGGCCCTTGAAGTAACACAATTTCACAATCACAAAAAGCATGCTAAGTCTATGGATAAAGGGGCTGAAAGTGTTTGCATCAGAAAACTGTCAATCTATGGTATTAGTAGCTTTTAGTGTACTGACCCAGAATGGGTCAGACAGGTAGGCAGTCTGAAACATTTTATTATGCAAGGGAGTGTGTTACTGAAATATTTTGTAGGTAGCTGTGTGCTATATCAATAGCTCACTGAATATGTTTTGAAAATTAGCAAAACAGTTCCTATCTGTTATACCTTCTTTGGACGTTGTAGTTGTGTTAATAGTAACAACTGACCTAAAAAGCAATTAGTTTGCCTTATGCATTGTGTCAATGTTGTGTATAACCCTTACATAATAAATTATGCATATGCTTCTAGCATTATATTTGTATCCTATGTGTTACATCAGATTTTCACAAGATGAAATGTGTATTGAAAGATATGTTTTCTGTGAAAAAGCAATTATAATACCATTTAATGTTTTTGTTTTAAATCAAACTATGGTATAAATATGGTGTACACGAGAATTGCTTCCTTAATAAATATTCTAATAAAATATTATCATTTTACTTTGTTGCAATTTCTTTCTAGAGTGTAAAACTGTAAATTGAGATTTGTGGAAGCACTTTATATAGAAATTAGCCTGTGGGATTTATTTACTAAAGGAGTAGAGAGTATTAACTTAGCTCAGTAAATAAATGATGCTGTGTTCCCTCTGAATACCCAGTCAAATAGGACGTAATATAAAATGTCCACACTTGTGCAAATTAAATCCTAGGGACAAACACAAATATATAAAATATATAATTTTTAAACCATATGTGTATATTGTGAGTTGCTCGTCATAAGACTAGAATTCATTCTAGAGATCAAACAATCAGGTAAATTATTTAGCGCTCTCTCACAACCCCAAAATAATATTATCAACAAAACATACATATAAATATAAAATGTGCATGAAAAACAATTTAAATGAAGTGCTCAGTTCAGTAAATCCAAAAGTGAAAATAATGTGACACCAAAGAAAATTGTGCTCTTCCTCTCACCAGAGGCTTATGACCAGCTTTGCAACACCTTATATGTGCCCAGCTGTCAGATTCTCACACAAAGATATGGAATCCTATTCTCTTCTCCATCTGACATAGAATCCCATACATGTAGATAAATGGACACCAGCATACATTTTCATTGGTGCTCCTGCGAGATACTTTGAATATAAATCTTTATTGCATGTAGAGAAGGGAAAATGAGCCTATCATAGTGTAGTACAATACATTTAATGGATACAAATGTAAAATTGCACTTACATCAAGTAAAAATGCTCAGGCATTGAAAAAGAAACTTAAAACACAGATTTCCACTTGCGCTCCAAACACCGGAAGGGACATGTCCCGGAAGTCCTGCCCAGCGCATCAAAATACCTAAGTCCTTTACTATTCTACAGGATTTATATAGTGCCAACAGTTTAAAAAGCCTTTTACAAAATAAAAAACAACAATACAGTTACAATAAAATTTCATACAAGAGGGTTCATCCTGTACCTCTAGACATGCACTCTTGAATACATGACCAGTATTGAGTTAAAAGAGAAGTATGGGTTTGGGCTTTTTTTTATTTATACTTACCTAGGGGGATACAGCATCGGTCCAATGCTGCATCAGTTCTGAACTGAGAACTGAACCGCCGATTGCTCAGTTGTGACAGCTCCCCGAGCAGAGAGCTACAGACTGTCACAACTCTCTGCTCTGCTCCCTTCTCGCTCCTTGGAGCACTGGGCTGTGGAGGGGGCAGCCAGCTCATTCTCTCAGCGGCTTGCTGAGAGGCTGTGCCGGGTGTTGGTCCAGGCACCTGGCGGATCCATTGTCGTTATGATGCGGTACCTGGACCGTCAGCAGAGAGCAGACTTCAGCTGCTGAAAATGGGTCACAGGAGTGCAAAACGAATTGTACTTCTGTGATCAATAGGAGAAGTACAGCCAAACAAGCTTTGGCTATACTTCTCCTTTAACCACTTCCCGACGGCCGTATGACTATATACGGCCGCAGGGTGGTTCTAATTCTCTGGGGCGCCGTCTTTTTACGCCCCTTTCCTCGTTCCCCGTGCGCGCTCCCGAGCGTGCAGCGGGGAACTTCTGTGGTGGCCGTGTCCCTTGGACACAGCCAATCACAGATCACCGTGAACGGCCAATCTGAGTGGCCGTTTGCTAGGCGATCTGTGCGGCCAATGAGAGATGATCTCATATGTAAACATATGAGATCATCTCTCATTGCCGACTCACACACTGACAGCATCCTGTCAGGGAGAGAGGAGACCGATCTGTGTCTCTTGTACATAGGGACACAGATCGGTCACCTCCCCCAGTCACCCCCCTTCCCCCACAGTTAGAACACTATATAGGGTACACATTTAACACCTTCCTCACCCCCTAGTGTTAACCCCTTCCCTGCCAGTCACATTTATACAGTAATTAGTGCATATGTATAGCACTGATTGCAGTATAAATGTGAATGGTGCCAAAAATGTGTCAAAAGTGTCCGATGTGTCCGCCATAATGTCGCAGTCGCAATAAAAATCGCAGATCGCCGCCATTACTAGTAAAAAAAAAAAAAAAAATAATAAATATGTCCCTTATTTTGTAGGCGCTATAACTTTAGCGCAAACCAGTCGCTTATTTCGATTTTTTTTTTTTTTTTACTAAAAATATGTAGAATACGTATCGGCCTAGACTGAGGATAAAAATTAGTTTTTAAAAAAAAATTGAGCTATTTATTATAGCAACAAGTAAAACATTTTTTTTTTTTCAAAATTGTCGCTCTATTTTTGTTTATAGCGCAAAAAATAAAAACCGCAGAGGTGATCAAATACCACCAAAGGAAAGCTCTATTTGTGGGAAAGAAAGGACGTCAATTTTGTTTGGGAGCCACGTCGCACGGCCGCGCAATTGTCAGTTAAATCGACGCAGTGCCGAATCGCAAAAAGTCCTCTGGGCAGGAAGGGGGTTTAAGTGCCCAGTAAGGAAGTGGTTAATCTGCCATTATAGCCACTAGCAGTAGCAGGACATTTCAAAGTGTCTGTCTGCTCATCGTGGCTGAGGTAATAGCATCCCACACAATTGTTATGGGGCCTGGAGTTGGAGGTGAGTACCAGTGTTCAGCCTTTTGAAGCAAATGAAATATAGAAGATCTGTGTGCATACAATATAACACAGATCTGGTGCTGTATAGTTAAAGGGGTGTTCCAGACTTTTTTTAAGTTTAAAAAGTGTAGCCGCTGGCTTTTAACAAACAGACACTTACCTGCTCCACAGTTCCAGCGACGCGCCCGCCGGGGCTCCGCTCCTCGCCCCCCCTCGCCGGCCAGCGTCTTCATTCTTAGTGTGGGCACCCGGCAGTGACAGCTTTCGGCTTCACGGACGGGCACCCACTGCGCATGCGCGAGCGGCACTGCGCATGCGCGAGCAGTGCGGCGCAGTCCGATTGGACAGGCGCTCGCCTACAGGGAGGGGCTGCAATAAGGCAATTAAGCTATTCGCCTTACCAGCCCCTCGGCGGAAGGAGGAAGTGGGACAGGAAGTCCCACTCCTCCTGAAGCCCCCACTCCCCCCCAAAAAAAATTACATGCCATTTTTAGGTGGAACTCCGCTTTAAGGTTAGGAGAAGCTACAGTTGGCATTGACCATGATCTCCTATACATTTTGCAGTCTAAAAGGGCTAACATCAGATGTTCAGGAGAAGTCTTTAGGGATTATTGCTAGTCAAAGCTCGCCCATACCTGCTCCACAAAGAAAGCAGCATTGTTATAGTTGCTTTTGGGGGTTATTTACTAAAACTGAAGAGAGCAAAATCTGGAGTGGCTCTGTATAGAAACCAATCAGATTTTAGGATTATTGCCAAAGCTAATTGGCTACCATGCAGATCTGCACCAGATTGTGCATTCGTTTTAGTAAATCCCCCCCTTTGTGTCTTAGCAATACAGCCTAGTCTTCCACTGCATCAATTAGGAGATTTATTGCCCTCAGGACTCCAAGTTCATCCACCTACCACTTCAACTCCTAGCACCTCTAATGCCCCGTACACACGATCGGACCTTTGTCCGACCAAATTCACATCGGAATTCTATCGGAGGAAAAGAGAATATGTTCTCTATGTAAACTCCGACGGAATTCTTCGGAATATCCGATGGAAAAACTCAGATGGGCATACACACGGTCGGAATTTCCAATGGAAAAAGGCCGTCTGACTTTTTCCATTGGAAATTCCGATTGTGTGTACAAGGCTTAATAGAAGAAATAAAATAGAAGAAAAAAACGCACTTGCATTGCCACATCCATAATTAATAGGGAAAAAAGAGGGGGTGCCACAAAATGGTAACCCAAATGGTCGGACTTTAGAGGCCGTTAAGCTTCGTCAGCACACATTCAGGGTTCGTTGATAACAAGAGAAAAATTGGTCTCACTATGTAAAATAAAACACATGTGTTATAATCCAATAATAATGACACATATCTTAAAAACATTGTCATATTAGATGAAAAAATGTGGCATAGAAAGGCAGAAAACGGGAAACCAATGACAGATAATATTCAGTGTTGTATCATCAGGTAAAACCGTTTTTTAATCATGAAAATTTGTATATTTTACTTTAGACTTAATAGACTTCTATGTAAATTTATATAAAAGACTATTAAGTCTAAAGTAAAATATACAAATTTTCATGATTAATAATGATAAAATAAAAATAATATACTGAATACATGTACACATCTAATTTAATGTATATTATGCTTATATGTCTATATATGCCAATACATTTAACATTTATTTATTTTTTTAGGATCATTGTCTGCCCAGATGTTCAGGCTGTGGTGTAATGGGCGGGCACGGCATCAACCTTGCGGGCTAGGTGACGGCATAAGTGGGAATATATATATTTATTTTTCCCTTTCCTTTTTAGGTTCAATAAGATTTTATTGTAAAGAACAATTTTTAACAGAAAGCAAAAGAAAAACAAACTAACCGCCCGACAAAGGGAAGCTTGATCCACATAACAAGAAACATAAACATTCCATAACATGTAAGCAAGTGTGTACAAACATTACCTCATTTGAATATCGGCAATACGAGCACAAGTAAACAGTGCTAATCTGCGACCAATAAGGACTTCCCCCAACCCGGGCGCCCCTCTGGGAACCTGCTGCGCCCAGGGCCAGGGGGAAGTAAAAAGAAAGCAAGTAAGGCAGTAGTGCAGGTAGCAGTGAAATAATAATAAGTTTGTACAACACAAGAAATCCAAAGCTGGCACATAAACTTGCGGAGTGCATATGAATAAAAGTCATAGCCAGGCAAAGTCGGTCTGAAGAGGAGGACAGGAAAACGGAGAAGAACAGAGGAAAGGAAAGTCCAAGAGGTAAAGGGATAGGAAAGGGGGGGGAAGGAGAGGGTAGAGGAAACGGCGTGCTCAAGTCCCCCGCAGTGAGCATTATCTAAGGTTCTCACATTATACGAGGATGCTGGCGCTGGCAGGAATCCAGCAAAGCTCACAAAATCAAATTGGGTGGGAGTTTATTTTTAAGTTTATCTGAAGAGGAGTAATGCCTCCAGACACCCCAGGTGAAGGAGTATTTGGCGTATTTATCAAGGGATTTGACCTGCAACTCTTCCATAGGCATGATGCCATTAATTTCACTCACCCATTCGACCAGGGTCGGGGGAGAGAATGATTTCCAATGTCTGGAAATCAACTGTCTGCCAACGCTGAGGCAAAATTTAAGGAGGGTATGTTTCTGGAATTTGAAGGTACCAGGGAGATTGGATAGGAGGGCTATAGAAGGAGAGGGAGGGATAGGTTCACCATATAGATCAGAATATATTTGGAAAACCTGGTTCCAGAATGGGCGAATCAAGTCACAATCCCACCAGATATGACGGTACGTACCTGTAGCCGAGTTACATCTCCAGCAAGAATCAGAAGCCGATGGAAACATGACCCTGAGGGTGGTCGGTACTCGATACCACCGCGATATAACTTTATAGTTTTTTTCTTAAGCATAACTCGAGATAGAGGATTTATGGGTGTAGAAAAAAGCTTTGCGCCAATCTGCCTCACTAATGTCTTTCCCCAGATCCTCCGACCAAGCTGTGGTAAATTTAGGAAGAGAACCATAGGTGTGGCCTAAGATCATTTTATAAGTCAAAGAAAGAGTGTGGCGGGGAGTTTCTAGAAGTGAGCAAAGTTGTTCAAAGTCTGTCAGGGGCCTATGGACCTGTCTCGTGTTATGAAGCTGCTTGCAGTAGGATGTCAGATGTATACGTGTGAGCCAGGTCACTCTAGGGAGTGTGGGAGCCTCGTTTGTCACGAAGGAACCAGAGGATACGTTCACAAATTGTTGTGCAGTGGGCCAAGAAGCCCTATTATACTCATTGATCAATTGGGTAAATCTGCTCTCCGGGAGGGCTGGGTTGTCAAATAAGGGAGTCATTGGGCCCGGGTCAGTAGTTAGAGCGCAAAACTCCTTCTTTCGGAACCAAATCGCCAAGGCGTCTCTGGTGAGGGGGGATAGCTCAGAGAGAGACCGATGCAACCTATCGTGTCCCCAAAGGAGGGCCGGGAGGTCAACCGGGGACAAATCTTGTTCAACTAAAGTGGCAATTTTACTCAATGGACGAGGGAACCACTCCAGGATTCGAGAAAACACTGCCGACATATGGTAGAGCTCAAAATCCAGAAGACCTGTTCCACCGTTAGCAATGGAGGAACAGAGGAGTTTGTGCTTCAACCTCGGGCGGTTCCCCCTCCATACGAACCACATGGATATAGCGTGTAATGTATGAAAGAAGGAAGATGGGAGGGCTATCGGGAGTGCTTGGAACAAGTATAATAACTTGGGTAGAATGTCTATTTTTAGCGTATTCATTTGTCCAAACCACGACACCGGTAAGTCCAAGCGGTCATCGGTGAGACGTCTAAGTCTGGTTAAGATAGGGTGGTGATTCAGGGTATAGATCTCAGATAGCTGACCCGGAATGGCTGTCCCCAAATAGGAGATAGATTTCACTTGCCATTGAAAGGAGAAATTAGATTTAAGGACTGTAAGGACGGGCTGCGACAGTGATATATTCAAAGCCTCTGTTTTGGATAAATTTAATTTATAGTTACTAAGTCTGCCAAACCGATCAATCTCCGCCAATATGGACGGGATGCTAATATGGGGTTGGGTGATATACAGTAGGAGATCATCCGTGTATAGGGAAAGTTTACAGTGAGACAAGGGGGTCTGGATCCCTTGTATGCTCGGGTTTGCTCTAAGCGCCTGGGCTAAATGTTCTATCACTAAGGCAAAAAGGAGGGGGAGAGAGGGCATCCCTGCCTAGTGCCATTCTTAGTCGAAAATGCGTCTGATTGGACGCTGTTGACTAATATGGAAGCAGATGGGTTGGAATACAGGAACATTCAGCTTAGCTGATTTCATGGACTCCTTGATCTCCAATTTTTCATTTTTTTGGGGATATTCCCTGGCACCGCCGGTTATTTTAGTTCAACACATAGCAACTCTTTGGGATATGCATTTATCGTTTTCACCTAGTGTTATGATATGCATTCCCTTTACATCTTTCAGCCCTATCTGTATCAAATTGACATTTATGCCTTACTATGTAAGGTTCCCGCCCCCCTCTCATATATGCCGTTTTGGGTACTTCTGTTTTGATTGCATTCAAGTTTCTGCAAGTTCAAGCAGGATTCCCTTGATATATCTAAATTGGCATCCACGGTGTTCATGCACATGATTTGTGTTCTCCTCTTTGGAGTTTTTTCTATTTTTTATTAGCCCCGTCGAGCTTACGAGTTTCAGCTCCGCCCTGCCCTTAGATCATTGGTGCGGTTCATGCGTGTGCTTTGGTGTGGGGCGTCACCGTTTTTTGGTTTGCCTCTGTTCGGCTGTTGCAGAGTTGTGCACTCATTTGTTCAGCTTCTTGGTACCGCCTATTGTGAGCTTTGCTATTGATGCGGTCGACGGGATGGGCGGTATCACGCCGCGTCCCGCCCTCGCTATTTTTGTAGTATAGGCGGGGTTTTCACTCCGATACAGACATGTGACGCATCTTACAGCTGATGCGGTCACATGATAGCCAATCAGGGCCACATGAGTGCTATTTAAGGACGCCGGGGAGACTGAATGCTGTCATTCTCTCTCCCCAGCATGTCGGCTGTGGAGTGCTCAATAGACCTAACCCACGGCACCCTTGGAGGTGCTCTTTGCAGGGGAATATCTCGCTGAGAGCCAGCTTGCTTTATGCTAAGTAAGTAGAACGTTTTTCAACATGTATCAATTATTTTGATACATGTTTGGTGTTTCCCCACTGTCTTGATATATATGGCTCATTTTGAATGGTGTCATCTTTCCTCCTCAGCACAGCAGCTGTGGAGTGTAAACAGATTTGATCTGCGGCACTCTTGGAGATATCTTCTGAGAGCCAGCTTGTTTTATGTCAAGTAAGTAAGGAATTTTTTCTTAGCATGTGTCTATCCAATATATGTGGCTTAATTTTGCAACATATTCCCTTTTACATCCATTTAGATGCCATTATTATTTTTTGGACTTTTGTCCTCAGTCTCTGATGAGACAGGTTTGGCGATCTTTCTGTGGACTTGGAGAAATGGATTGGTTCGGGACCCTTTGGCAGCATGGTGGTTGTTGGGGTACAGAATTGATGCACACCTATAGGCATTTGAGTGAGTGATGACTGCATTTTTGTGAATATGTATACATTGTTGGATATGACTAGTTGTTTGTTCTATTCTATTCAATCATTTTTTTCTTTATCTAGACATCAAAGACACAATATAATATCCCTGATGAAGATCAAACTGTGAATGTTTGATTTGAAACTCGTCGGATCAGCCATTTCTCTTCAGCCCACTTCCTTCGGGGACCTATTGAGATGTGGCACTGTGTCTCTTTGCTATTCATATGCTTGTAATATTTTTTTATGATATCATATTGTATGTGATGTATTTATGTACTTTTCTATTTATGTGTATTAATTTTATATTTTTTTACATTTTTAAAAAAAAAATTGTTGCCCACACAAGGAAGGGGGCCAACTGGGGTGCAAATGTCTTGTAAAAACGTGGAGTAAACCCATCAGGGCCAGGGCTTTTACCATTTTTGAGTTTCTTGATGGCCAGTTGAAAGTCTGCGTCTGATAGGGGAGCTTCTAGTTCCTCCACATCAGATGTTGGGATGGACGGGAGAGCGGTGTCTCGAATGTAAGACGACATACCGCATTGGGACGCACTCATACGGGTTGGGGAAGTAGGCGTTTGAGAGGGGAGATTACAGAGGTCTGAATAATATTGACGGGAACTCCTCAGCAATGGCAGAATTAGTCAATAATTTTCCCTTACTAGGAGAGAAAATGAAAGGCATATGTTTCCTATCCTGACGTGGTTGGAGTGTATTTGCCAGGAGCCTGCCGCATTTGTTAGCTTGGGAATAGTGCGTAAAACGCCCCTTATCCCTGGCCACTAGGGAGGGATCAGCAAAGATTTGTAAAAGGTCGCTCCGAGCGTTAGCCAGGTCCACCAACTTGGCAGCATCAGGGGAACGCTTGTGGGAATCCTCTAGAGTGGCAATAGTGGCGAGAAGGCGAGTAACGTCAGCAGTATGGGACTTTTTGAGCCTGGACCCGTGCTGAATGAATTTGCCGCTAAGGACACATTTGAGAGCTTCCCATTTTGTAAGAGGGTTGGTATCGTCTTGAGCGTGGTCTGTATTAAAATTATTGATAATTTGGGTAATATCATCAGTACAGGTCAAATCTGAGAGCAGATTATCATTGAGTCTCCATGAGGACCTGGGCTTGGAGGAAGGGACCTTCCCCAAGCATACATGTATGGGGGCATGATCCGACCACAGCGTGAGACCAATAGAGGCACTAGGGGAGGTCTAGTAGGGACTGTGACATGAGGATATAGTCCAGTCTGCTGTATGAAGATTGTTCAGGGGAGTAATATGTATAGTCCCTGGCCGTGGGGTGCAGGACCCTCCACACATCTATTAGTGAGAGGTCAGAAAGAAGGGTGCGCAGCCTGGTCAGAGAAGCTAGGGAGTGCGAGGACTTACCGGCCGAGGTGTCGATGCGGGGTATCAGAGCTGCGTTGAAGTCACCTCCCAAGATCATGTTGGTCGTGCTAAACTTCTTCAAGCGTGAAATCACAGAGGAGAAGAACTGCAGCTGGTCCTGGTTAGGAGAGTATACGTTAATGACAGTATAAATCATGTTCTTATACGACAATTTAAGACAAATAAATCTCCCTGCAGCATCAACATAGGTGTCAAGAACATCTGGTGTGAATGAGGCATGAAAAGCTATGGAAACCCCTTTAGATTTAGCAGAAGGGTTTGTGCTATGAAACCAGGTGGGGTAGTGTTTATGAAGAAGCTTTGGGATAGAATCGGACAGAAAATGGGTTTCTTGAAGAAGGAGGATTTGGGTGTGTAATTTATGAAAATGAACCAAAATCGGCCTCCGTTTCTCTGGTACGTTGAGGCCCCTGCAGTTCAGGGAGGAAACTGTCAGGAAAGCGGGTGTAGCCATTGGAAGAGCTGTGAAAGGGATGAGTAGATGTCAGCAAGGGATGAGCACACTGTCTCCAGGGGGTGGGAAGGGAAAAATGGACAGTACCGGGCAAGGAGCCCTAAGAAAGAAGGCAAGAAAGGGAGAAAAAAAAGAAGAGACAAGGAGAAAAGAAAAGAAATAACAAGGCCGAAACGGCCGCACTAATATTGTTGCTAGCAACATTTCAACTAATACCACAATGGAAGCTGAATGTCCTAAGTGGTGGAACGCGGTCATCGCACAGCGAGATGCCCGCACACACCGTAAAAGAACAATACACATAAAGCAATAACGACATACTGAACATTCTGAGACCCAACAAGGCAGCATAGAAAAGTGTACTGTGCGCACAGGTCAGGGAGGTGAGCCCCCAACATGTACCTTGGGATCCAAGCAGCCTGTGGGGTCCTGTAAAAACATCTATACACATCAAAGTAACCTGAAAAAAGATCTGAGGGAGGGGGGAGGGGGAGGGCAGGAGGGGCCCCCTCACCCAGGAGGGCCTAGAATGTACCCTCATAAAAAATAAAAATAAAAAAAACAGGATCAGGTCAGCAGGGGAGCACCGCACAGGAATGGGCCAAAAGCCAAGCTAATAGGGAAACCCCCCCAGTGAAGGGGCTGACACCTCCCAATCCACTGTGAATAGCACAGTGCCCCAACCGAACCCGAGATTCCAACAGGGAAACGTCTCAACACTCTAAAACCTGTAAAAAGAGAAAAGAGAGAGACAAATGGTGGGCTCCGTCCATTCAGCCGGCAGGTGACTTGGAGGCCTCCGACCTGGAACGTCTGGGTTTCTTGGCTTGTTTCCGCCAGCCGGAGGAGACTTGAAATCCAGGAGTAGCAGCTTGCAACGGCCAGTCTGGTAGAGGTATCTGGGGTAGCTCAAAGGTCCCTAGGAATTTGGGGAGATCACCCAACGTGCAGAAAATCGCAGACTTTCCATCATGAGAGGCAGACAGTTGAAATGGGAATCCCCATTGGTACTTGACGTGTTTGGCTTGTAGGGCTCCAGTGAGGGGCTTTAGGGCCCGGCGTAGGTCCAGAGTCAATTTGGAAACATCCGGCAGAAGGTGAATATGGGTGTCATTAAAGTGAATGGACTCCTGCGTGCGAGCAGCCTGCATGATGGCATCTTTAATGGCATAGAAGTGGACCCTACAGATCACATCTCTGGGATGGTCTGGGCTGGGATTCTTGGGCCCCAGGGCCCTATGGACCCAATTTGGAGCCTCTTTATCTTTCTGGAGCAGGTCATTAAATATGGCAATAACCAAGTCCTTGGTTTCAACCGTTTCAGGGAGACCACGGACGCGTATATTATTGCGCCTGGCCCTGTTCTCCTGGTCGTCCTGGGAAAGCATGAGCTGTTGAATCTGCGCAGTATGTTCATTTAAAATGGCTTCATGGGTTTGCACAGTGGAAACAGTCTCCTCCACGCTGTGTTCCACCTCCTCCAGCCTATCCATAACATCACGGCGCAGCTCGGATATCTCCTGCTTGTAAGAGCGCTCCATCCTCTGAACGCAGGCTTCAAAATCATGCCTAGTTGGCAAGACCTTGATGTAGGCCTCCAGGTCCCAGCCTGCATAGGAGCGGTGCGAATCAGGGGAATGGCAGGCAGAACGGACAGAGCAGTTATCAGAGTCCGGGGGAGAACTGGCCCTCTGAGCCATGACTAAGCACTGACTGTAAGTGCGAAACGCGTCGGCCATACTGTATCTTGTTGGTTTGCAGTGACTGTTTGTGCAGTTGAAAAATAAAAAGACAACTTTTTTAAGTGATTTTGGAGTGCGGCTGTCCAGTTCTCGTCCATTTATTTGCTATCATTAGCATTGCCAGCACCTTGGTGGTTCAACAACCCTTGATTGCTCACGGGGCTCACCTGGAGCGGTGAGATATTTGTCTGTTTGGCCCTCTGCCTGGTCTTCATGGCTGAGGTGGATCATTGAGAAGAAGCCCCGTGGGAGGCCGTGTGTGTCCCTGAGGAGCGGGCCGCTGCCATTTTGGACGGGGGGGCCGCGCTGCTCCGGCCATAATTTGGGGAAAAACGGTCAATTTCTCCATCCCTACCCGGATTGGGGATGTGGTGAGTCTCTCCCCCTCCTTTCCTGACCATCACCAACCTGTTCTGCGATGTGTAGCGGCGGAGATCGCCGTTAGTCTGGCGGCGTGTGCGGGAGCTCTGTAAGGAAGCGTCTTACTCCGCCATGCACTAAGCCATGCCCCCTCCCTTTCCTTTTTAGATCATTCCTTGTGAATAAAGATGGTGGGTGCCCTCTGTGGTGTCTCTATTACTCTGCACCACCTTTGTGGCATGTGGTGATGTTGTGTGGCGGCGCTATTTGGCGTATCTGGTTGTCCCTTTGTTTGCTTGGGAGATGCTGCGTCACCCTGCCTGCTCCTGACTGTCTCCTGCTGGCAGTTAGGGAGTTTGCCATCAATGTGAAGTGAGAGTTCGAGCGCCCTGATGTTAATACGTCCTCGCACACGAGGATGACGTCACTCGTCGACGCTGCCGTACTGATGTGAAGGACGTGACCGGCGCATCATCTTTGTCTAGCTTCTGCACAAGTGGATGATGTTTCCGTCATCTGATACTGATGCCTTTTTGGTGAAAATTGTACACAGGGAATGAGGCTATAAATGGCCTCACTTACACTTAAAGCGGTTGTAAAGGAAAAAATGTTTTCCTTTAAAATAACAAACATGTTATATTTACCTCCACTGTGCAGTTCGTTTTGCACAGAGTGGCCCCGATGCACGTCTTCTGGGGTCCCTCGGCGGCTGTCTCTGGTCCTCCCCGCAATTACTTACCACAGTCACACGAGAGCTCGCATGGTGGTGAGATGCGGGCGCGCTCCTGTGATACAGCGAGCGCCCATAGCTGCTCACTGTATCACTTGGCCACGCCCCTCGGCTCACTGTGTCACTGGATGTGATTGACAGCAGCGCCAGCCAATGGCTGCGCTGCTCTCAATCCATCCGCTCTAGCCAATCAGTGGCCAGGCTGAGCGGCAAAGAGGATCTCGGGACCGCGTGGGACTTTCGATTGGTCAGGTAAGTAAAACGGGGGCTCGGGGGGGGGGGGGGCAGCAACATCAGATGTTTTTTCACCTTAATACATAGATTGCATTAAGGGGGGGAAAAAATTATTTACAACTTCTTTAACTACTTGCTGACCAGCCGCCGCAGTTATAATAAATATCCCCCAAAAATATATATAAAAAAACATTTTTTCCTCAGTTTAGGCCAATACGTATCCTTCTACATATTTTTAATTAAAAAAAAATCGCAATAAGCGTTTATTGATTGGTTTGCGCAAAAGTTATAGCGTTTACAAATAGGGGATAGTTTTATGGCATTTTTATTAATATTTTTTTTTTTACTAGTAATGGCGGCGATTAGTGATTTTTAGCGGTACTGCGACATTATGGAGGACACTTCGGACACTTTTGACACATTTTTGGGACCATTGGCATTTTTATAGCGATCAGTGCTTTAAAAATGCACTGGCAGGGAAGAGGTTAACACTAGGGGGAAAGGAAGGGGTTAAGTATGTTCCCTGGGTGTGTTTTAACTGAAGGGGGGGGGGTGGACTGACTTGGGTAATGACTGATCGCTGTTCATACATTCTATGAACAGACGATCAGGCATTTCTCGACAGGACTGGGAGCTGTGTGTTTACACACACACAGACAGCTCTCGGTTCTTGCTCCATACACGGGTTCGGTTCGCACCAGAACATTCGAACAGACCGCGGGTTCGCACGAACATTTCGAACCCCATTGAAGTCTATGGGACTCGAACGTTCGAATTAAAAAACGCTCATTTTAAAGACCAATATTCAGTTTAATGTTGGAAAACGTCTTTCAGAACCCGGGTCTTGCCCCAGGGAACATGTATCAATGGAATTTTTTTTTTTAAAACATCCGTTTTTCCGGAGCATCGATTTTACTAATGCTTAAAGTGAAAAAAAAAAAATGAAAAATTCCTTTAAATATCACACCTGCTGTGTGTCTATAGTAGTGGCATAATGGAATTATTATAAGAACAAAGTAATTTAATACTGCTTGCACACGTGCTGTGTGGCACTGGCAACAATATCTCGATTATTTTAGGGGTGGTGGGGGGGGCCATTATTTTTTTGTGAAAGCAAAATTGTAGAAAAAAGGCCACCCCTCAAACATAATGTAATTGGAGCGCAACAAAGAGCCACGTGCAAAGTATTGCATCAACATTTTTTATTAGGCGCCCCTGTTACACAAGGGCACAAAAATTTGTCCGTAGGCACAACACAACACTGCAACCCCTCCCAATATCTGTAATTAGAGCGCAACAAGGAGCCACGTGCAAAGTATTGCATCAAAAATTGTTATTAGACGCCTCTGTTACACAGGGGCACAAAAATGTGTCCGTAGGCACAACACAACACTGCAACCCCTCCCAATATCTGTAATTGGAGCGCAACAAGGAGCCACGTGCAAAGTATTGCATCAAAAATTGTTATTAGACGCCCCTGTTACACAGGGGCAGAAAAATTGTGCCTTAGGCCACGTGCAAAGTATTGCATCAAAAAATGTTATTAGACGCCCCTGTTATACAGGGGCACAAAAATGTGTCTGTAGGCACAACACAACACTGCAACCCCTCCCAATATCTGTAATTGGAGCGCAACAAGGAGCCACGTGCAAAGTATTGCATCAAAAATTGTTATTAGATGCCCCTGTTACACAGGGGCACACAAATTTGTCCGTAGGCACAACACAACACTGCAACCCCTCCCAATGTCTGTAATTGGAGCGCAACAAGGAGCCACGTGCAAAGTATTGCATCAAAAATTGTTATTAGACGCCCCTGTTACACAGGGGCAGAAAAATTGTGCCTTAGGCCACGTGCAAAGTATTGCATCAAATTTTTTTATTAGATGCCCCTGTTACACAGGGGCACAAAAATTTGACACAACACTGCAACCCCTCCCAATATCTGTAATTGTAGCACAACAAGGAGCCACGTGCAAAGTATTGCATCAAAAATTGTTATTAGACGCCCCTGTTACACAGGGGCAGAAAAATTGTGCCTTAGGCCACGTGCAAAGTATTGCATCAAAAATTGTTATTAGATGCCCCTGTTACACAGGGGCACAAAAATTTGTCCGTAGGCACAACACAACACTGCAACCCCTCCCAATATCTGTAATTGGAGCGCAACAAGGAGCCACGTGCAAAGTATTGCATCAAAAATTGTTATTAGACGCCCGTGTTACACAGGGGCAGAAAAATTGTGCCTTAGGCCACGTGCAAAGTATTGCATCAAAAATTGTTATTAGACGCCCCTGTTACACAGGGGCACAAAAATGTGTCCGTAGGCACAACACAACACTGCAACCCCTCCCAATATCTGTAATTGGAGTGCAACAAGGAGCCACGTGCAAAGTATTGCATCAAAAATTGTTATCAGGCGCCCCTGTTACACAGGGGCAGAAAAATTAGGCCTTAGGCAGAACACAACACTGCAACCCCTCCCAATATCTGTAATTGGAGCGCAACAAGGAGCCACGTGCAAAGTATTGCATCAAAAATTGTTATTAGATGCCCCTGTTACACAGGGGCACACAAATTTGTCCATAGGCACAACACAACACTGCAACCCCTCCCAATATCTGTAATTGTAGCGCAACAAGGAGCCACGTGCAAAGTATTGCATCAAAGATTGTTATTAGACGCCCCTGTTACACAGGGGCAGAAAAATTGTGCCTTAGGCCACGTGCAAAGTATTGCATCAAAAATTGTTATTAGACGCCCCTGTTACACAGGGGCACAAAAATGTGTCCGTAGGCACAACACAACACTGCAACCCCTCCCGATATCTGTAATTGGAGCGCAACAAGGAGCCACGCGCAAAGTATTGCATCAAAAATTGTTATTAGACGCCCCTGTTACACAGGGGCAGAAAAATTGTGCCTTAGGCAACGTGCAAAGTATTGCATCAAAAATTGTTATTAGACGCCCCTGTTACACAGGGGCACAAAAATGTGTCCGTAGGCACAACACAACACTGCAACCCCTCCCAATATCTGTAATTGGAGCGCAACAAGGAGCCACGTGCAAAGTTTTGCATCAAAAATGGTTATCAGGCGCCCCTGTTACACAGGGGCAGAATAATTAGGCCTTAAGCAGAACACAACACTGCAACCCCTCCCAATATCTTTAATTGGAGTGCAACAAGGAGCCACGTGCAAAGTATTGCATCAACATTTTTTATTAGGCGCCCCTGTTAAACAGGGGCAGAAAAATTAGGCCTTAGGCACTGGTGGCGGAGCACAGAAAAACAAAATTTCTTACTAGCTATCAGCAAGAAAAGTGAGGAGGAGAAGGATATTCCATCAACAGCATAACAGGACAGTCACTCAGCATCAGCAGTCTCAAAGGGATCTGACATTTCAACAAAAAATTATTATTCAGTAACATCAGCATCAGGTGCTTGGTAGCTGGTGTTGATCCAAGCCTGATTCATTTTGATGAAGGTCAGTTGATCAACAGAGTCGGTGGAGAGGCGCACCCTGTGATTGGTCACAAAGCCTCCAGCAGCACTGAATGTGCGTTCTGAAAGAACACTGGATGCAGGGCAAGCCAGCAGCTCAATTGCGTACTGTGCAAGCTCTGGCCAGTGATCCATCCTCAAGACCCAGTAAGCCAGAGGATTTTCCATGGGGAAGGTGTCCAAGTCGGATCTTGCCGCTAGGTATTCCCGGACCATGTAAACCAGACGCTGGCGATGGTTGCTGGAACCGGTCAGACCTTGGGGCTGCGGACTAAAAAATTGTCTGAACACATCGGTCAGACGGCCACCTTCTCCACCGCTCCTTCTCTGACTCACCAAAGCCTCAGCAAGACGTTGTCCAGGGCCAGGTTTTGGTAATCCCCCCGGTTCTGGGAACGCATTGCACAGACCCTTCTGCAAGGCCTCCCGCAGAAGTTTTATCTTCTGCTCCCTCTGCGATGGAACATAAGGTCCGCTACCTTACTCTTGTAACGTGGATCAAGGAGAGTTGCCAGCCAGTAATGATCCCTCTCCTTGATAGCACGTACACGAGGATCCTTACGCAGGCTTTGCAGGATCAGGGAGGCCATGCAGCGTAGGTTTGCAGAGGCATTTGGGGCAGAGTCCTCTGGGTCACTGAGGACGACAGGATCCGCAGCCACCTCATCCCAGCCACGTAAAAGTCCAGGTGTTCCTTGGGACTGTAAATGATCCCTTGAAGACTGCTGCTGTTGATGCTGAGTGCTAGGCTCCACCTCCATGCTGCTGATACAATAATCCTCCTCCTCCTCCTCCTCTTCCTGTGTTCTAGGTGGGCAAGCAGGAACAGTGTCTGGATAAAGGGGGCCTTGAGAGGTAAGGAAGTCCTCCTCTTCCTCCCTCTGTTCTGCCTCAAGGGCCCTGTCCATTATTCCACGTAGGGTGTGCTCCAACATGTGAATAAGCGGGACAGTCTCACTGATGCATGCACTGTCACTGCTCACCATCCTCGTGGCCTCCTCAAATGGTGACAGGACAGTGCATGCATCCCTGATCAAGGCCCACTGGCGTGGTGAAAAAAACCCAAGCTCCCCTGAGCCAGTTCTGCTGCCATATTGGCACATGTACTCATTGATGGCCCTCTGCTGTGTGTGCCCACCAGTTCCATCTGGTGGGCATGTCACAGATTAAGCGGTTCTTGGGCAGGTTGTATTCCCTCTGGAGGTCTGTCAGCCGAGCAGTGGCATTATATGACCTCCGGAAATGCACACAGACTTTCCTGGCCTGCTTCAGGACATCCTGTAAGCCCGGGTACCTGCCCAAGAACCGCTGCACCACCAAATTGAGAACATGCGCAAAACAGGGCACATGGGTGAGTTTTCCCTGTTGCAGGGCAGAGAGGAGGTTGGTGCCATTATCGCTGACCACCATTCCAGGCTTCAGCTGGCGTGGCGTCAACCACCTCTGAGCCTGCCCCTGCAGAGCTGAAAGAACCTCTTCCCCAGTGTGGCTCCTGTCTCCCAAGCACACCAGCTCTAGCACCGCATGGCATCTCTTGGCCTGCATTCCTGCGTAGCCCCTCGTACGCCTACGGAGCACGGCTGGTTCTGAGGAAACATCACCACAGGAAGAGGCCACAGAGGAAGAAGAAGAGGAGGGGGTGGAGGAGAGAGGTGTGTCACAAGCAGTAGTAGTGTTTTGGAGGTGTGGCGGCGGAACAACCCTTCAAAACTACTGTACCTTGCCCTGCGTCCTTCCCAGCTGCCAGCAGAGTCACCCAATGGGCCGTAAAAGACAGGTAACGTCCCTGTCCATGCCTGCTGGACCATGAGTCAGCGGTAAGATGCACCTTACCACTGACCGCCCTGTCCAGCGAGGCATGGACATTGCCTTCCACATGCCGGTAGAGAGCCGGAATCGCCTTCCGTGAGAAAAAGTGGCGTTTGGGTACTTGCCACTGAGGTTGTCACGTACCTGGTACAGAGCAGAGCCTGACGTGCGGGGAGTGGCAACTCTTGCTCCTCTGACTCCGGAACCCCTGATAGAGCAGACAGGGAGCGCAAGAGTTCAGAGTCGCACAAGCGCCTGGTATGGTGCTGTGCAGGTCTGCGGTGGTTTCCTGAAGACCCCGAAGATGCAGTGCAGGAACTGCGGAGATGCTGGGAAGATCAGACAGCAGACGACAGGAGCTTGGTGCAGATGGCTGGAAGCAGGCAGCAGGTGGGAGGTGTACTGTAGTACAGATGCTGGCGGAGTCAGGCAGGCCGGGTCAAACACAGGCAGGCGGATCAGGTACAGAGAGGAGGCAGAGGCAGGGTCGTGATTCAAGCCGGGTCGCTAACAGGCGGGCAGCAGACCGTTGGAAGGAGGAGGCAGGAGCGGAGTCAGACAGGCCGGAGGTCAGGGCAGGCGGAGATCAGAAGGGTCCAAAGGTAAGCCGGGTTCACGGGTGCAGGAGACAATCAGGTAACAGAAGTCGGGTAAGGTAACAGGAACGCTGTTGACTGAGCAGCAAGAGGCTATGGGATAAGCCCCATTAAATAGCCCAACTGGCGCCAAAATGGCGTCATCACGTGCCCGCGCGCCGCTGCCGCTATTGCGCGTGCCCGTGCGCGCCATTGCCGCTATTGCGCGCACCCGTGCGCGCCGACGTGCCGCGAGTGCACGCTCCCGTGCGCGCTGATGCGCTATTGCCGCGATTGCACGCTAATGCGCGATTAGCGCCACCTAGTGGTCGGGCAGGTCCATGACATTGCCCCCCTCCAATGGGCAGCCTCCGGATGCCCATTCGGGACATCTTGAGTGGGTGAGCGTTCTTGAAGGACTGAATCAACCTCTTAGCATGGATGTTGCGTTCAGGTTCCCAGGAGTTCTCCTCGGGGCCGTAGCCCTTCCACTTCACCAGGAACTGAACCTGATTGTGCCTCTTTCTGCAATTAAGGATAGACTCAATCTCAAATTCTTCCTCGCCGTCAACCAAGACCGGTTCGGGTGGATCAGTGCTTCGCCCCGGAAAGGGGTTAGCGACGTCAGGCTTCAGGAGGGAGACATGGAAGACCGGATGGATACGGAAAGAATCCGGCAATTCGAGTTCGTAGGCCACACTGTTGATTTTCCTCTTAATTGGAAACGGCCCCATAAACTTAGGCCCCAGTTTCTTGGACGGACAGGTAAGTCTCAAGTTAACAGTAGACAACCATACCAGGTCTCCGGGTTCCAGACTAAGTTCTCCTCTCCGCCTTTTATCAAACACCTCCTTATTATGCTCCTGAGTCTTTGCCATAGTTTCTTGGAGTAGCCTGTTGTTAGTGCTGAAGAAGTCTAATGTTTCTTGGACAGCGGGCACCGTACATTCCGGGACACGGTTGGACAGGAATAGCGGCTGGTAGCCGTAATTTGCAAAGAAAGGGGATTGTTTGGTAGCAGAGTGGATTGAATTATTATATGCGAATTCAGCCAGCGGTAATAGAGAGACCCAATCTTCCTGAGAGAACGAAGAGAAACAGCGTAGGTATTGTTCTAAAGTTTGGTTTGTCCTTTCAGTTTGGCCATTCGACTGTGGGTGATAAGCAGATGAGAAGGACAGCTCAATCTTGAGGGATTCGCAGAGCGCTCTCCAGAACCTGGAAGTGAACTGTACTCCACGATCCGATACGATGTTTACAGGAACGCCGTGTAACCGTACGATTTCCCTAATGAAGACTTTGGCAGTTTCAGGAGCAGAGGGTGTACCCTTCATGGGCAGAAAGTGTGCCATTTTGGACAGTCTGTCCACTGTTACAAATGGTAGTGAAACCCTCAGAAGGAGGGAGTTCAACAATAAAATCCATGGAGATGTTTCTCCATGGTCTCTCTGGTACGGGCAAAGGCTTCAACAGACCCCAGGCCCTGGACTTACTCCCTTTACTTCGAATACACGTGGTGCACGACTCCACATAACTCTTACAGTCTCTCATAAGCTGAGGCCACCAAAACGTGCGCTGCAAGAGTTCCGAGGTCTTCTGTACTCCAAAATGGCCGGCCAGCTCATGATCGTGACAGAGACCCAGGACACTGACCCGTAACTCCTCTGGCACAAAGATCCTGTCCTCATGCCACAACAAGCCATCTCTAAGTTGCAAATTTGTATCCGAAGGGAAGGCCATTCCTGCAGAGGCCTGTTTAATCCGGGACAGTAGGTCATCTTGAAGTAACAGGAAATTTCCAGCAGAAAGGATGGTGTCCGGAGGAGCAGAGGTTTCCGAATTGCAGTACATCCGGGAAAGAGCATCGGACTTGGTATTCTTCGACCCTGGCCTGTATACGTTATATGGAAGGTGAACCGGGTAAAAAAAAGCGCCCATCTGGCCTGACGAGGTCTTAGTCTCTTGGCTACTCTCAGGTATTCTAAGTTCTTGTGGTCTGTATAGATCAAAATTGGGTGAGCTGCACCTTCCAATAAGTACCGCCACTCCTCCAGCGCTGCCTTGATTGCTAAAAGTTCTCGGTCACCCACGTCATAGTTCCTTTCTGCATCCGACAGTTTGCGGGGAAAAAAAGCAACCGGGTGCAGAAGAGCCTTCGGCCCCTGTCTTTGGGACAGCACTGCCCCAACTGCTGTCTCTGAAGCGTCCACTTCCAAGATGTAGGGCAGGCTGGCATCTGGGTGACTGAGGACCGGTGCAGACGTAAACAGCTTCTTTAGAGCCTCAAAAGCCCCTTGGGCTTCAGGGGACCAACGGAAATGGACAGTTTGTTTGGTTAGGGTGGTTATGGGGGCGATGATGTTGGAAAACCCCCTAATAAACTTCCTGTAGAAATTGGCAAACCCGATAAAGCGTTGGATGCCCTTTTTATCTGTGGGTGCAGGCCAATCAAGGATTGCCGTAACTTTCTGTGGTTCCATCTCGATGCCGTTTACTGAAATAACTAGTCCCAGAAACTGTATGCTTTCGCATTCAAATTGAAATTTTTCAGGCTTGGCGTATAATCCGTGCATTCGGGGTCGCTTGAGCACATTTTTGACATGTTCCCGGTGTTTGGCAATAGAAGGGGAAAAAATGAGGATGTCGTCAAGGTAGACTACGACAAAGAGGTCAAGGTAGTCCTTAAAGACGTCATTCACGAAGTGCTGGAATGTGGCAGGCGCGTTGCAGAGCCCGAAGGGCATCACCAAGTACTCATAATGGCCGAAGCGGGTGCGGAAGGCAGTCTTCCATTCGTCGCCGTCCCGTATTCGCACCAAGTTATAGGCCCCCCGCAAGTCCAGTTTCGTGAAAATGACTGCTGCTCCCAGTCTTTGGAACAGTTCCGGCACCAGCGGAAGGGGGTATCGGTTCTTTATTGTCACCTTGTTAAGTTCGCGGTAATCCACGCAGGGGCGGAGAGAATGGTCCTTCTTCTCGACGAAAAAAATTCCTGCTCCTGCTGGCGAGGTAGAAGGGTGGATAAACCCCTTCTTGAGGTTATCGTCAACATACGTCTTTAGATTGTCAAGCTCCAGTTCAGTTAGAGGAAAAATTGGTCCGAAGGGAATTTCGGCCCCAGGGAGGAGCTCAATCGGGCAATCGTATGGCCGATGAGGGGGAAGGGTGTCAGCCCCCTTTTTGCTATAGACGTCCAGGAACTCATGGTACACTTCGGGGACGGATTGGCGAATTTCAACGTCTGAGTCCATGCAGAGCAAAGAGGGGGAAGGCGAGATCGCCTGTAAGCAGTGTTGTTGGCAGTAGGTGGAACAGAAGCAAATCTCACCAGTAGTCCAATTTATCTGAGGGTTGTGAGCCTGGAGCCAGGGTATGCCCAGGATTATGGGGAACAGAGGGGATTCAATAACATCCAGGCATAAAAGTTCTCGATGACTGTCCGAGATGGTAGTGGCGATGGGCAAGGTTTCTTGAGTAACTGGCCTGGATTTCAAGACGGACCCATCGGCCAAGTGTACAGACAGTCCAACAGCCCTGGGGCGCAACGGAATATGATGATGGGTAGCAAAGGTAGAGTCCAGAAAACAGCTGCAGGCCCCAGAGTCAAGTATGGTGCTGGTCCGTATATCCCTTCCTGGAAGCTGCAATAAAACGGGAACAGCCAGATGAGCAGATTTGTTGAAGACAATGGGTGAGGGGACAGATGACATGAAGGTGCACTTACGGAATTTTGCTGGGCAGGTCCTCACATAGTGGCCGGGCTCTCCGCAGTAGAGGCAAAGGTTGTTTGTCCGGCGTCGAAGTCGTTCCGCAGAAGTGAGGGAAGGGCGGATCAGGCCCAGCTGCATGGGTTCTTGAATGTCTCTAGAGGTAGTGACCGGGGTTGGAGGAATCGGGTTAGGGTAGGCAGGTACCCGAGGCAACATCCATGCTGGGCGACTCAGACCGGTGGCACGTTCAATCCTGCGTTCTCTCAAGCGTCTGTCAATCTGGATGGTTAGATTGAGAAGGGCCTCCAAGGTGTCAGGGACCCCTACTCGTGCAAGTTCATCCTTGAGAGTTTCTGAGAGACCCAAGCGAAACTGGTAGCAAAGGGCCGCGTTGTTCCAATTAGTGTCCGCACTCCACCTCCTGAACTCAGCTACATAATCTTCTGCGGGTCTGCGACCCTGCAGGAGGGAATGCAGAGCAGCTTCCGCAGTAGCGGCCTGATGGGGGTCTTCATACAACAGGGACATAGCCTGAAAGAACGTGTCCAAACGGTCAAGAGATAAGTCCTTTTGCTCCATCAGGCGATGGGCCCATGCCTGCGGTTCACCAGAAAGGAGGGACATAACAAAGCCAACTTTGGTGGCTTCTAATGAGAAAGTCTGTGGCTGAAGTCCAAAGTAGAGCTCACAGGCATTCCGGAACGCTCTAAATTTGCTTCGTTCCCCTGCAAATCTTTCAGGCATAGGCACCTTGGGCTCAGGAGGCAGCATAATAAATGAAGGTGAAGCGGATGCGCCAGAAGAAGAAGAAGAAGTAGATGGGGTGGACAGTTCTTGGACACGATTTTCAAGTCGGGTATAGCCTTCCTGCAGGGCTCTGACTGCTTGGGTAAGGCCATCCAGGTGGCGACAAAGTTCCACCATGGGATCCACTCCCTGCGCAGGCTCAGACATGGCTGCTCAGTACTGTCACGTACCTGGTACAGAGCAGAGCCTGACGTGCGGGGAGTGGCAACTCTTGCTCCTCTGACTCCGGAACCCCTGATAGAGCAGACAGGGAGCGCAAGAGTTCAGAGTCGCACAAGCGCCTGGTATGGTGCTGTGCAGGTCTGCGGTGGTTTCCTGAAGACCCCGAAGATGCTGTGCAGGAACTGCGGAGATGCTGGGAAGATCAGACAGCAGACGACAGGAGCTTGGTGCAGATGGCTGGAAGCAGGCAGCAGGTGGGAGGTGTACTGTAGTACAGATGCTGGCGGAGTCAGGCAGGCCGGGTCAAACACAGGCGGGCGGATCAGGTACAGAGAGGAGGCAGAGGCAGGGTCGTGATTCAAGCCGGGTCGGTAACAGGCGGGCAGCAGACCGTTGGAAGGAGGAGGCAGGAGCGGAGTCAGACAGGCCGGAGGTCAGGGCAGGCGGAGATCAGAAGGGTCCAAAGGTAAGCCGGGTTCACAGGTGCAGGAGACAATCAGGTAACAGAAGTCGGGTAAGGTAACAGGAACGCTGTTGACTGAGCAGCAAGAGGCTATGGGATAAGCCCCATTAAATAGCCCAACTGGCGCCAAAATGGCGTCATCACGTGCCCGCACGCCGCTGCCGCTATTGCGCGTGCCCGTGCGCGCCGTTGCCGCTATTGCATGCACCCGTGCGCGCCGACGTGCCGCGAGTGCGCGCTCCCGTGCGCGCTGATGCGCTATTGCCGCGATTGCGCGCTAATGCGCGATTAGCGCCACCTAGTGGTCGGGCAGGTCCATGACAGAGGTACTGCACATTCCACAAACTCACGGAAGGGGGCAGAATCTACCAACTGAAAAGGTAACAGTTGAAGTGCTAGCAATTTTGCTAAGCTAGCATTCAACCGCTGGGCATGAGGATGGCTGTGAGTGTACTTCTTTCGGCGCTGCAGCAGCTGGGGCAGGGAAATTTGTCTGGTACTATCAGTAGATTGCCCGCATGTACTACCACTACTAGGTTGTGACACACCTATTTCCACAACTTCAGTGCAGGCTTCGGAGAGGACTGGGGGTCGAGTGGGATTGGAGGTCACAGAAGGGCAAGGGGAGGTACGCTTTGGTCTTTGGTGTGGGTCTTTCTGGTATGCTTGCCAACGAGCTGCATGGCAGCTCGACATATGTCGGGACAAGCATGTGGTGCCCAAGCGGGTGATGTTTTGGCCACGCGAGATACGCTTGAGACATATGTTGCAAACAGCAAAGGTACGATCTGATGGACATGTTTCAAAAAAGGCCCACACCAAAGAACTTTTGCTGTACCGTTGAGACACAGCAGTGCCATGTAATGCAGTTGGTGTGCTGCCCTTAAGCTGACCCCTGGAGGGCATCCTGCCTCTTTGGAGATGTGCCTGTGCCTCGTCCTCCTCCCCTCCTCCTCCTCCTCCTCTCTCCTATCAGGCACCCAGGTAGAGTCAGTGACCTCATCATCCCCTCCCTCCTCATCATCACTGTCGACAACCTGGCAGTATGCTCCAGCTGGGGGAACATCACTCCCAGATTGTTGTCCCTCTCAGCCACCCCCTCTCCCTGGGCTCACATCAATGCCTTCCTCTATCTGTGTTCCGTCATCTGAGTCTACAAAACGCTGCGCATCTTCATGCAGCATGTACCCAACACTGTGTTGAAACAGTTCGGGGGACTCCTCAGGAGGACACGGTGGGACTAGGGAAGGATTGTGTGATGCCATTGTGCAGAGGGAAGAGAACGCCTTGGCAGCTGCTTTGCCAGACAAACTATGATCAGTCTGTGTCAGAGAGGATGAGGAGGATGAGGACGGCTTGGTCATCCACTCCACTAATTTCTCTGCATGTTGAGGCTCAACACGGCCAGCTCCCGAAAAGAAGGATGAGCGGCCACGGCCACGTGCTGAAGAGGATGCACCACCAGCGTTACCTCTAGATGCAGAGCCTGCTTGCCCTCGTGACTCTCTGCCTCTCTTTGTCCTTCCAGCCATATTTATGCGTTCAGGTGCTATGTAACAAAACAGACGCAGTCACACCAACTGCGTTCAGGTGTTAGTAAACTGCACACGCGCAGTAAGAGCGACTGCGTTCAGGTGCTATGTAACAAAACAGACGCAGTCACACCAACTGCGTTCAGGTGTTAGTAAACTGCACACACGCAGTAAGAGTGACTGCGTTCAGGTGCTATGTAACAAAACAGATGCAGTCACACCAACTGCGTTCAGGTGTTAGTAAACTGCACACATGCAGTAAGAGCGACTGCGTTCAGGTGCTATGTAACAAAATAGTCGCAGTGAAACCAACTGCGTTCAGGTGTTAGTAAACTGCACACACGCAGTAAGAGCGACTGCGTTCAGGTGCTATGTAACAAAATAGTCGCAGTGATATCAACTGCGTTCAGGTGTTAGTAAACTGCACACACGCAGTAAGAGCGACTGCGTTCAGGTGCTATGTAACAAAACAGACGCAGTCACACCAACTGCGTTCAGGTGTTAGTAAACTGCACACACGCAGTAAGAGCGACTGCATTCAGGTGCTATGTAACAAAATAGTCGCAGTGACACCAACTGCGTTCAGGTGTTAGTAAACTGCACACACGCAGTAAGAGCGACTGCGTTCAGGTGCTATGTAACAAAACAGACGCAGTCACACCAACTGCGTTCAAGTGTTAGTAAACTGCACACACGCAATAAGAGCGACTGCGTTCAGGTGCTATGTAACAAAACAGACGCAGTCACACCAACTGCGTTCAGGTGTTAGTAAACTGCACACACGCAGTAAGAGCGACTGCGTTCAGGTGCTATGTAACAAAATAGTCGCAGTGACACCAACTGCATTCAGGTGTTAGTAAACTGCACACACGCAGTAAGAGCGACTGCGTTCAGGTGTTATGTAACAAAATAGACGCAGTCACACCAACTGCGTTCAGGTGTTAGTAAACTGCACACGCGCAGTAAGAGCGACTGCGTTCAGGTGCTATGTAACAAAATAGACGCAGTCACACCAACTGCGTTCAGGTGTTAGTAAACTGCACACCCGCAGTAAGAGCGACTGCGTTCAGGTGCTATGTAACAAAACAGACGCAGTCACACCAACTGCGTTCAGGTGTTAGTAAACTGCACACCCGCAGTAAGAGCGACTGCGTTCAGGTGCTATGTAACAAAACAGACGCAGTCACACCAACTGCGTTCAGGTGTTAGTAAACTGCACACACGCAGTAAGAGCGACTGCGGTCAGGTGCTATGTAACAAAACAGACGCAGTCACACCAACTGCGTTCAGGTGTTAGTAAACTGCACACACGCAGTAAGAGCGACTGCGTTCAGGTGCTATGTAACAAAACAGACGCAGTCACACCAACTGCGTTCAGGTGTTAGTAAACTGCACACACGCAGTAAGAGTGACTGCGTTCAGGTGCTATGTAACAAAATAGACGCAGTCACACCAACTGCGTTCAGGTGTTAGTAAACTGCACACACGCAGTAAGAGCGACTGCGTTCAGGTGCTATGTAACAAAACAGACGCAGTCACACCAACTGCGTTCAGGTGTTAGTAAACTGCACACACGCAGTAAGAGCGACTGCGTTCAGGTGCTATGTAACAAAACAGACGCAGTCACACCAACTGCGTTCAGGTGTTAGTAAACTGCACACACGCAGTAAGAGCGACTGCGTTCAGGTGCTATGTAACAGCACACACGCAGTGACACCAACTGCGTTTAATTGCTATTAAACAGCACACACGCAGTAAGAGCGACTGCGTTTCTGTGCAATTCAATAGCCCACTTGCATTAACAGCGACTGCGTTTCTGTGCAAATAAATTGCACACGTGCAGTAACAGGTAATGAGTGTATGTGCAATTAACTAGCACTAGAGTACTATGTTTAAGCTAATCCCTAAAGCAGGCAATACAACATGTTAGAGCACTGCATGAAGAACAATCTCCTGCCTGACAGATACTAATAGCAGATCTAGCTGAGCTATACAGTTTATAAATATATTGACAACTCCTAGGGATGTGAATATATTCTCTACAAATTGTAGATTTAACTATACTGACTAGCCTTCCTGCTCTATCTATCTATCTATCTATCTATCTATCTATCTATCTATCTATCTATCTATCTATCTATCTATCTATCTATCTATCTGGTAGAAAAGACACTGGGCCAGATTCAAGAAGCTATTGCGCCCGCGCAACCATAGGTTGCGCTGCGCAATAGCTGTTTTGCTCCCGCGTAGCGAATGCCCCTGATTCAGGAACATCGCTACGCGGACTGCAGCCTAGGATATGACAGGCATAAGCCTCCTTATGCCTTCATATCTCAGGCTGCATTCTTGCGTTGGCCGCTAGGGGGCGCGGCCATTGTGATCGGCGTATAGTATGCAAATTGCATACTACCACCGATTCACAAAAGTTGCGCGGGCCCTGCGCACGCAAGGTACAGAGTTTCCGTACGGCGACTTTAGCGCAAGGTTGCTCCTGCTGTAGCAGGGGCAGCCAATGCTAAAGTATAGCCGCCCTTCCCGCTCGTGAAATTTAAATTTCACGTCGTTTACGTAAGTGATTCGTGAATGGCGCTGGACGCCATTCACGTTCACTTAGAAGCAAATGGCGTCCTTGCGACGTCATTTGCCGCAATGCACGTCGGGAAAGTTTCCCGACGGAGCATGCGCTGTTCGCTCGGCGCGGGAGCGCGCCTAATTTAAATGATTCCCGCCCCCGGCGGGATCATTTACATTAGGCGCCCTTACGCCCGGCTATTTAGCATAGCGCCCGCGCAATTTACGGAGCTACTGCTCCGTGAATCGCGGGCATATCAAAATATTTGCGTGGGCGCAGAGCAAAAATCGTTGCCCTTTGCCCACGCAAATATTGCGTGGATCTACCTGAATCTGGCCCCCTGTGTCTCTATTTATCTCTCTCTCTCTTACTGTCTGACTGCTCCTCTCTTTCACAAAGCCGGAACACACTACACAAGGTCGCCGTGCAGGCTGCCTTTTATAGTGTGGGGCGTGTACTAATCCCCCTGAGCCATAATTGGCCAATTATGGCTCTTCGTTTTTTGGGCACTGTGATTGGCCAAGCATGCGGGCCAATCATCAGCGCTCAACGCCGCAGTGAATTATGGGACGTTTTGCGTCACTTTGGCGCGAACGACCCGTTTTGTTCGAGTTTCGACGACCGATGTTCGAGTCGAACATACATTCGTATCGAACGCGAAGCTCATCCCTACTGCTGGGTGTCTGTAGTATGCCTGTGTAGCTTTATGGTGCACACTGCAGAGGACACAGGCAATACACCATGTGAGAATACTGCAGCTAGCACAATCAACTACCTGCCAGTAAATTAGGAAGAACTGATCTAGCTAAGCTATACAGTGTATAAATATATGTACAACACCTGGGATGTATATATATCCTCTACACACTGTAAAATTAACTGACTAACCTGCCTGCCTGCCTGCTCTACCTAGAAAAAATTACACTCTCTCTCTCTCTGACTGATCTATTCTCTAAACAGCGCCGGAACACACTACACAAGGCCGACCTGCAGGCGGCCTTTTATAGTGTGGGGCGTGTACTAAACCCCCTGAGCCATAATTGGCCAAAGCCACCCTGGCTTTGGCCAATTACGGTTCTCTGTACTGACGGTACTGTGAATGGCCAAGCATGCGGGTCATAGTGCATGCTTGGCCAATCATCAGCGCGCAATGCCGCAGTGAATTATGGGCCGTGAAGCGTCACTCAAATTTGGCGCGAACGAACGATCGAACATACGATGTTCGAGTCGAACATATGTTCGAGTCGAACACGAAGCTCAGCCCTACACTTAGTGACCACAGCAGTAAAACAAACTATTTCAAAAGCCTGGAAATCAACTACATTATGTTCCAGCATCAGTTAAACATCGAGTAACACAGGCAATGATTTACGCCAAAACAGAGGCTATATTACTAGACAAATTACCCAAGTTTGAATCGTTATGGCTCCCTTGGATTAAACAACACCTGCCTCCTGGTCTTGATTAATCTCTATTATTGTCCTGAGGATATATTTCACCCCACATACTACTACTCATATACCATATCAGATTTATTGCACTTTAGACCTCTCTGGAGAAACCCTCTCTCCTCTGATCCTTATACCAACCCTCTTTTCCCCACCCCCTTCCCCCCCTATGTTTTGTATGGCTGGTTTTCTTATATATTAGAACATAAGACAACAGGCCATTCAAACCTAACTCAAACATAAACAATGATGGAGACACGTGGGATGGTTCGATTTCCTTATCCCTCTTCCCAGGCAAACCAAGCCATGTGGTTGGATCTTGGCCATGGACTAAAACATACTCCCCTTAATATTCCACAGATAACCATCCTTTCAATTCATAAAGATCTCTCATCTGCGCTTAACCTGAGTTTTGAATTCACGGTTTAGATATTTAGGGCCAGATCCACGTACAGCAGGCGCAACTTAATTTTTGGGATTTAAGTTACACCGCCGCAAAATTTCTACCTAAGTGCCCGATCCACAAAGCACTTACCTAGAAATTTTCAGCGGTGTAACTTAAATCCGTCCGGCGCAAGGCGTGCCCAATCTAATGGGGCGAGTCCCATTTAAATTAGGCGCGCTCCCGCGCCGGACGTACTGCGCA
Organism: Rana temporaria; assembly: GCF_905171775.1. Classification (NCBI taxonomy): domain Eukaryota; kingdom Metazoa; phylum Chordata; class Amphibia; order Anura; family Ranidae; genus Rana; species Rana temporaria. The sequence goes on from NC_053494.1 coordinate 119,144,515, forward strand.
TGCTCCCGACGCAATTTTCCCGACGTGCTTTGCGCGAAGTTACGTTGCGCCGAGTTTTGTGAATCGCGCCGGGTAAAAAAAGTTGCGTCGGGAAAAAAAACAGATGCAGCGGGAACATTTTTTTTTTTAAAACATTTTTTACAGCGTCGCGGGAAAGAAGGGTCTACTTTTACATGGTGTACTAACTTTACACTTTGTAAAAGCAGCCCTAATTTTGCATTTGCAAACTAACAACTTACGGAGACTTCACGAAGGGAAACCGCTTCGTGGATCTCCGTAAGTGCTAATTTGCATACCCAACTTGGAATTTCGACGAGAAATGCCCCCAGCGGCGGCCGAGGTACTGCATCCTAAGATCCGACAGTGTAAAACTATTACACCTGCCGGATCTTAGGAATATCTATGCGTAACTGATTCTGTGAATCAGTCGCATAGATAGAAACAGGGATACGACGGCGTATCAGTAGATATGCCTGCGTATCCCTTTTGTGGATCTGGCCCTAAATTCCTTTCTAGCTTTGTTTTATATATTTATCTTACTCAGTGATATATCTCTTTAATTATGTTTGAGTGGTTTAATTAAACAAAACTATATAGTTTCTGTATAGCTATTGAGAAGCTTTGTTTTTCATACTTGTATTTCTCTTTTACTTAAAGCGGTGGTTCCCCTAAAAATAAAATTTTGACATCGCATTTAGCAAATAAATTACAATTAGAATCGGCTTGTTTTATTTAAAAAATACCTCCGTACGTATCGTTTCCTATATTCGGTCCCACCGCCACTTCCGGGTACGATGCAGGCGGTGGGCGTTCCTAATTGATTGACAGGCATCCGAACGACGCATCCATCGCGTCACGAGATGCCGAAAAAAGCCGAACGTCGGTGCGCATGCGCCGTATAGAGCCGCACCGACGTTCGGCTTTTTCCGGCATCTCGTGGGACCGAATATAGGAAACGATACGTACGGAGGTATTTTTTAAATAAAACAAGCCGATTCTAATTGTAATTTATTTGCTAAATGCGATGTCAAAATTTTATTTTTAGGGGAACCACCGCTTTAAGTAATCTTGTATGATTTCTTGTACTGTATTATTCACACTAAAAATATTTGAAAGAAAGGGGATGGGAGTATATTTAGGCATAGTTAGGTTTTGACTTACAGTATAACAGTGGACAATCTCACAATTAAATTTTAATTTATATATGTATATTCTAGAATATACGGACATCTTTTTCCTGAAGAAGCAGGTTAACCATGAAACACAGAAATTACATTAACATTACATTGTAAGGACAATCACTGTTAATTGTGATACATTCAGTATTTCATATATATATATATTTACATATTATTTTTTGAAGTCTTTGAGCCCATATAGGCTTTTTATAATATTGTGTATTTAACTACTTGCCGACCAGCCATTGTCACTGCGGAAGGTTGGCTCAATGACTCAATCCCACGAATCACTGTCATTGTACGTCGGCTCAGTTGGGGCGGACTCGATGTTCACCGGCCACCAACGATCATTCCCCGCAGTGACAGAACGGGGCCAATCTCTGTTCTGACAGGGGAGATCACACAGATTCTGTCTTTCTGCTATGCGTATGTGTCCGATCTGTCGCAGTCCTGCTAAAAATTGCAGATCACCAGCATTACTAGTAAAAAAATAAAAAAATAAAAATGCCATAAATGTATTCTCTATTTTGTAGACGCTATAACTTTTGTGCTAATCAATCAATATACGCTTATTGCAATCATTTTTACCAAAAATATATAGAAGAATATATATCGCCCTAAAGTGAGGAAGAAATATTTTTTTAATTTTACATTTTTTTTTTTTGGGGGGATATTTATTATAGCAAAAAGTTAAAAATGCTGGGCCAGATCCTCATAGCGAGTACGCCGGCGAATCTACTGATACGCCGGCGTACTTTCAAATTACCCGTGACGTATCTTTAGTTTGAATCCTCAAACCAAGATACGACGGCATCTGAGTTCGATCCGACAGGCGTACATTTTCGTACGCCTTCGGATCGTAGATGCAATACTTCGGCGTCCGCTGGGTGAAGTTCGCGTCGCTTTCCGCGTCGGGTATGCAAATGAGCGTTTTCCGACAATCCACGAACGTACGCGCGGCCGTCGCATTCTCTTACGTCGTCTCTAGTCGGCTTTTTCCGGCGTATAGTTAAGCTATTTTGCGGCATATAGATAGACTTGCCATGTTAAGTATGGCCGTCGTTCCCGCGTCGAAATTAGAATTTTTTTTTTTTCGTAAGTCGTCCATGAATAGGGATGGACGTAAGTCACGTCTAAGTTAAAAAAATTACGTTGTTGCGACGTCATTTCACGCAAAGCACGGCGGGATATTTCGAAACGGAGCATGCGCAGTTCAATCGGCGCGGGGACGCGCTTCATTTAAATGAATCACGCCCCCTAATCGCCGATTTGAATTCCGCCGCCAGAAATACATTACGCCGCCGTAACTTACGGCGCAAAATCTTCCTGGATTCGACTTTAAGCCAGGTAAGATACGGTGGCGTAGCGTATCTCTGATACGCTGCGCCTATCTAAATGTATGTGAATCTGGCCCGCTGTTTTTTTTTCAAAATTGTCGCTCTTTTTTGGTTTAAAAAATAAAAACCGCAGAGGTGATTAAATACCACCAAAAGAAAGCTCTATTTGTGGGAGGAAAAAAATGTTGTTTAGGTAGATCGTCGCACGACCTGGTAATTGTCAGTTAAAGCGCTGCAGTGCTGTATCACTAAAAATGGCCTGGTCAGGAAGTGGGTAAATCCTTCTGGTCCTTAAGTGGTTAATAAAAAATGTGCATGTTTTTTATTAGGGCTTTTTTTCTCAGAGAATAAGTGCAGGAACCCACTCTCCCCAGTCAACTCCCCACCCCCAACTCCCCCTATTCCCACCCCCAATAACGCCATTCCTCAGGAAAGAGAAGTGAAGTGTTCTTTACCTACTCCCCCTGTCCACAGCTCACCTCCCCATCCATAGGTCACCTTCTCTGCTCTTGTCCACAGCTCCCCCACACCCCCACACAGGTTACCTTTCCCTCCACACGCAGGTTATCTTCTCTTCTCTCGTCAGTTTACCCCCTCCCCCCACAGCTTACCCTCTCCCCCTCTCCACAGCTCACCCCCCCCACAGGTTACCTTCTCTTCTCTTATCCACAGTTTACCCCCCACTGCTCACCCTACTCCCCTCCACAGCTCACCCCCCACCCACAGGTTACCTTCTCTTCTCTCGTCCACAGTTCACCCTCCATTGCTCATCCTACCCCACTGCACAGCTCACCCCCTCCACCCACAGATTACCTTCTCTTCTTTCATCCACAGTTCACCCCCCCCCAACATCTTATCCTCTCCCCCTCTCAACAGCTCACCCCCCCCACCCACCCACAGGTTACCATCTCTTCTCTCATCCACTGCCCCCCAACAGCTCACCCTTCCCCCCCTCCACCCGGAAGTCACATTCTCTCATCCACAGTTCACCCCCCCAGCTCACCCTCCCCCCACTCCACAGTTCCCCCTTCCCATTCACAGCCAGCTAACCCTCTCCACCCCCACATTTTACAATTCACATTAGCATGCACAGACCCCTCCCCCATCCACAATTCCCCTTTTAACCTCTGTCAATATGTCACCTCTGCACACCCCCATCCACAGCTTACACCCCCAGTCCACAATCAACTCTGCACTCCCATCCACAGCTTCCACATTTCACTTCTGCACCCCAATCACAGCTCTAGACCTCTACAACCCCTCATCTTCCACCTCTGCACTCCAAGCACCTCCTCAGCAAACTTAACCATGTACAAATTCCCCTGCCAACAACTCTCACTTTGCACAATCTACCCCCCCCCAGCTCTGACCTCTGCAGAACATCCACAACTTCACAGTCTCCACTCTCTCTGCACAACTAGCCCCCCTTTCTCCTCCTTTCCCTCGACAGCTCTCTCACCTGCATTGGTATTAGAGCAGTGCAGCAGACATCCGTTCTGTTCTGTCAGATCAGGCTTTTCTTCTCCTCAGCTTACTGTGCGGTCTCCTCGGTGCAGCTCCACCTGTCAGAACCAAGAAGGATTTCCAGAGAGCTCCGCCCGGCTCAGTGCTACACAGATCTGACCAGTGGCGGGGCGTCCATAAGGGCGTGTGGGCGCCACTTCCTATTCAGGCACCCAGCCCCTTTTCGGGTGCAAGGCGCCTGAATCACAGCGGTGGGGGATGTTTTTGAAGCACCTGATTAGAGCTATAGGCTCTAATAGGCTTCAAAATAGGTAAATTGCGAGCGCCATGCTTGAAGCTGATTGGCTACCATGCAAATCTGCACCAGATTCTGAGTGCCTCAGTTTATTAAATCCCCCTTAGAGTCAAGAATAAAATAGATATTATACTTGTCATTAGTAAATATTTGAACACCGCTATCACAAACAATTGACTTTCATTCTGTTTTGCTTTAAAGCAGGCTACTGCAAGGATTACATCTTGAATAATAAAATACAATACGTGTATTGACAGAGAAAAACATGTATCTAAAATGTATCACTGATTTTCACATTAACTGGCATGACAGTTCATTTCTCCACAAGGACAAGCTGCTTCTTGTAAATGACGATGTAGAAAGATGTGCTCTAGTCAAAACTGCTGACACCAACATGAGTGATTTCTTTCTTACATCTTTAAGCAGTGTATTCTGGGTAATCTTTTATGCAAGAACCAGGGCTTGACAACGTACAACCTGTACTGGTAAACCACTGATGACTATTAAATAATAGTTTCCATCTTCTGACCACAGAACTGAAACTAATAACACAGCACATAAAATTGATGCAGAATATGGGGTCATCCCTTTAATAGTGTTTATTGCAGAAACCCAAATTTCTTATAGAGGACGCCTCTTCAGTGCTTAGTAAGATGCAGCTTACTAATACCATATCTACATAATAGGTACTATTTTCTAGCTACCAAATAATATTGTCAAAAGAAGCCACAACTCTGTATTACATAACTGATTTTGAAGGACTTATATCATAGGCTTCTACATGTTTTATTTATCTGGAAATGTGGCCCAAAAAAAAAAAAAAAAAAAAAATATATATATATATATATATATATATATATATATATATACAAAGTATACCGTACATATATCATACTGCATATATTGTGTATATGTGTGTATGTTATGTTTATATATATATTGTATATAAACAGTACTTTCCAAACAGAGATATAATGACTTGTTCAGGCTCACAATTTTATTCTATTTTTCTGGCGTATTTTCTGCAGAAACCCAGTGTCACGGAAGGTCCCCGCATCCAGACCGAATGCTTCCATCAGATACTGCTTCCCATAGTCTCGACATAGATACCAGATATTTTAGCTGCCTTGAAACACACAACGAGACGAGACTTGTATGTGTGCTAAGTATGGAGTCTTTAATAGGGCCAAAGACACAATCTTATATACAGCAAAGAGGAGGTGACAGAACAATAATCAACATGAGCTAATTATCTAATCTTCTAGCCAGACAGGAGACCAGACGTCCCGCCTTCTCACTATCTGCTGTACAATACACAATCTCTTAAGCGTAAACACAGGACATCTTCACACACACAATAGAGGCAATTAGCACAGAGGATAGAGAGATAGCTGGAGGTGACAACATTAACACCCAGCACCTTGAAAGAGTCACATCTACAATTAACCCGTTGAGTTCAGAATCAACAACCTTAAAATAGTCCTACAGATCTTGGAATATATGTGGATAATAATTACACAATAATCCCATCTCATTGTAGTCCACGATATCATGCTTCAGGCATCCTATGCCCCTAGTGGTCATAGGATGATTTTAGACATAAGAATGTCTGAGTCTGTGACATTTCTCCCCCATCAAAAGTCGACTAACAAGGTCCCAGACCTCCACCTGGTCTGGACATGACATGCGTTAGTCGGTCAAAGTGAACTCACATAGTCTGTCCGCATGACCTCCAATCTTGGCAGCAAGGAGTAGTTGACACCAGTAGGTGTGGGGCAGAGGTCATTGACTCTCTGTCCGGCTGCCAGCGCTTCAGCTGGGTGGTTTTTAACATTCCAAGGCTTGGTCTGCTGCTGGGCCGAGGGGCCGACCGCCTCAGCTTCCTGAAGCTGTAGAGACACTGTAGGTGCTAGGCAGGGGCCAGCGGCGCTCTTCCCTTTTGCCAGCACTTCTGCTGGGGACTCCACATCATCCGCTCCAGCTCACCATTGGGGAAGGAGGCTGGATTCCTCCACACCCAATCTGCGTAGCTGCCATTGGGGAGGTGAGCTGGCTGCTTCCTTTTCCGTTCCCTCATATGGCTGCTGGGACAACATGTCTGTGGTACTGTCTCCCAGATGCACGGATCTTTGCTGGGGAGGAAAGACCACCTTCTCCACCCTGGCCAACTGTTGGGGAGGGACGATGAGCACTTCCTCTCCCTTCTCCCCCTGTATCTGCTGCTGGGAAGTGATCACCACCTTCTCATCCTGAGCCTCCGGAACTGCCACAGAGGTGGGGCAGAGGTCCTGAACCCTCTGTCCGGTGACCAGCGCTTCAGCTGTGGAAGTTCCTTGCAACTCCACAGATACTGCTGTTGGTGATTGGCAGAGCACAGTGAAGTGTGGCCCTGATACCAGCTCTTCTACTGGAGGCTCCTCAGGTTGTTCTCCCTCAGCAGAAAAGTCTATTAAATCCCCTGTACCTGCAACTGGTGTCTGGGGATAGAGGTTCACCATCTCCTGTCCATGGAACACAGAAGATGCCATAGGTACTGAGCAGAGGTTAGCAGAGCTCTGCCCTGCGGTCAGCACTTCAGCTTTGGGAATGGCAATCTCCAGATTTTCCACTGCCGATTCTCTGGCATACTGCTGGACAGGCACATTCCTCCATCCAAGATCATCCCATGCAGAAACAGGCTCACCAAGGTCAGTCAGCACTTGCTGCATCCGCCATAAGACCTCCGCGTCCATAGCTGCAGGGGCAGGTTGGCAAAGCACACTGTTACTCTGCCACATTGCCGATTCCTCAGCCAGGACTTCAGCATTGTCCACTGGTATTTCCTGATAGTCCCAGGCAAAGGGAGCCCAGCCCTGGCGCTGAGCAGAGTCTAGCAGCCGTCTGTAGGCAAATTCCAGCTCCCATTCCTGAACGGCCAGAAACTCCAAATCTTCCTGTAGCCAGTGCACTTCCGAGAGATTCAGTCTTTGCTCTCTGTATTCCATTATGTCCTCCAAACGCCACTCCCGATCGCTCCCAAAGTCGGGGTCCTCGTACATCCTCCAATACAACAATCCCAGGCCATTATAGTCAAAGCCTTCCGTGGAGCTGTCATCCGCTGACCACGGGCACACTTGGGCTACATACCACCGAAGGGCTCTGTAGCTTTCGTCCAACCGCATCTCTGCTCAGATCCGCCTGCTTAACTCCGCTGTCCACTCCTGTTTTGGTTGTTCCCCCAATAACAGCATTCGTACTTCATACTGTGACCAGTACCTTACATGGATGGAGGGGAGAGCTTTTCCCTGGTGTTGCTGCTCGAGAGCTAGCGCTTCCTTCCAGAGTTCGCAGCGGATCGAATCGGACCATCCTAGCAGGACCTGCTCTGATACTGGTCCTCTGTGCTGTATCTGCTTCTCTCGCAACCTCCTTCCGAATTCCTTTTCCATGGCGGCTGGTATCTGTACCTCTCCTCTCCTGCTATCCGGACCTTGGATCCAGGTGGAGGATGAATGTCCCCGACTGCAGAAAGCGTCCCGCTGCTAGCCACCACTGTCCCCGCATCCAGACCGAATGCTTCCGTCAGATACTGCTTCCCATAGTCTCGACATAGATACCAGATATTTTAGCTGCCTTGAAACACACAACGAGACGAGACTTGTATGTGTGCTAAGTATGGAATCTTTAATAGGGCCAAAGACACAATCTTATATACAGCAAAGAGGAGGTGACAGAACAATAATCAACATTATCTAATCTTCTAGCCAGACAGGAGACCAAACGTCCCGGCTTCTCACTATCTGCTGTACAATACACAATCTCTTAAGCGTAAACACAGGACATCTTCACACACACACACAATAGAGGCAATTAGCACAGAGGATAGAGAGATAGCTGGAGGTGACAACATTTACACCCAGAACCTTGAAAGAGTCACATCTACAATTAACCCGTTGAGTTCAGAATCAACAACCTTAAAATAGTCCTACAGATCTTGGAATATATGTGGATAATAATTACATAATAATCCCATCTCATTGTAGTCCAATATATCATGCTTCAGGCATCCTATGCCCCTAGTGGTCATAGGATGATTTTAGACATAAGAAGGTCTGAGTCTGTGACACCCAGTATCTGATATAGGCAGTCAAAGCAAATAGATCAAGTAAGAAAACTGTGTTGGGAGTGAGGTGCTGTAATATTAATATAAATGTGTAGGTATTTAAAATATTGTGTTATATATATATATACTGTATATGGCATGGTTTACATACAGGTTACACATCAAAAGGTGTTTGCCGACCAAAAGAGTTAGTGGCCAAACACAGATCAAAGGGACAGCTGAAGACTCTAATTTACCTAGGTGTGTGTGAGATGGCCTGTTAACCTCAAAGGATAACTTCCTTACATACATAAGGAAGTATTTATTTATGGTAATTAGACTTGGGGAAGTTTTCATTCAAGGAAACAGTTGGTTGACCTGAAAGAACCCATCCCTCGAGTGTAAGACCAGTATTTGGGGCACAAGTAGGATTGTAGAGCAAAAGCACCAATTACAGGTAAATAACCATCAGCGACCGAGTCCCTCTGGAAATATAGTTTAGAAAGGTTTCCTTGAAGCAAGGAGGGGTTGTGGGACTTTAATTGAAGCTTGATGGATAAGGGTCAAATATATCAATAACTCTATAGGCTTGGTCAAACCTCAATCATTCGAGTCATACCAACAATTGTTTTTCTATCATAAATTTATTTTTACAAAAGTGAGAAAAATACAAAAGATCAATATTAAATGTTTAGTACATATTAAAAACAGTCAGACTATAGTTTGTATCATGTATTACACATGCAAGACGCTGCAGGTGATCTTCATCACAGCCCACGTTTTAGGGGGTTCAACTAGTTTCGCCCGAAAGGGCTTTGTCAGGAACCCGTGGAGGGTGATAGTCTACATAAATAAAAGGTATGTCAATAGAATATCAACAGACATCAAAACCAATTATATAATGTGTACAAGGGAAAAGAAACAACAAAGAACAAGCCCGTTGGTCAAGGGGCTGAAATTGCAGTATTCTAGACACAATATGTATTATTGGCCAAAAATATATATATACATATATCAAAGTGCATAAAGTAGATTTCGTTACAGACATGTTGGTTTCAATAAGGTATAAATGGACTGGATGCATGTAAAAGCTGTGGACTGTAAAACAGTCCTTACCTTGCACAAACGGAGTAGATGGTTGAGGGCATGTGCCGTGGTGAGATCAGATCCCAGATGTAATCCCACTAGGGGAGGGAAAGGTCTCTACACAGCCTAAGCTTGGCTGTCCCACAAAGAGCAGACCACATAGAGAAAGCTGGCCTAGAGAGACAAAGAGGGGACGGAGGCAGGCAGAAACTGAAAATGGAAAATAAGAAGTAAAAATGAAAAATGAGAAAAAAAGAATATGTATAATATGATTGCTAGGGCATAACATATAAGTAAAATCGCTCAAAACAAAGAAAAAATAATAATTAAATGGTGGGATTACCTTGCTGATGTTAATTGACGATAGTCATGGCTATATGTCAGATGGACGCGATAATAGGATAATTTCAGAAGAAATACCAAAAATAGGTAGTGTGCTGACCATTCAGGGTTAATTCCGTTAATGCTGTATAGCATAAAAAGGAATAAATTACACAATCATGTTTATAAAGATATATATATCTGTAAGTGCATATTAATTCATATAGAGAATAAATATGGCTATTACCTATATTAGTTGTAACATCTAAATGTGCAGTGACATCAATCTGCATATCCCGCAGAGATGTAAAGTATGAAAATAATGGCAAGGTTAATTGATTTTTTTAAAAATTTTAAAATATTCCTATGTGCATGGAGTATATGCCTATCTACATGTGCTAGAGAGGTATACTGAACAGAAAATAATACCTGGTTAGTATTGCAACTGAGTCTGCCGGTGATGTAACGATTTCAATCGCTTTTTGACCGAGCAGGGTATAGAAACTAAAATAAATTAGATTAAATGAAAAAGTGTCACTAATTGGAGCAAGTATAAGGTGACTGAACAATTCAGTAGCTCACCAAAATGATCTAGGTATAAAGGTAAAAATGAAGAGAGGGCGCCTGCCTCTTACCTAGCTGTATCGCAGATTCGTATCCAAATGACCTCTCCAGCAAAGCCCACGCTAATGGGACAGCTGCAGAGATCATTTAAGTACCGCTCACAGTCAGGTCTCAACGAGTGGAACCTGTGTGTGGAGCGGTAACCATTACGTCAGTGGGCGGGGAAGATGGAGAGCCGTCATAGGGATTCCCCATGTGTTAGCCGTCAATCCCACAGCTGATGGGGAGGCGGCACGTCACACATGGGAGGAGCGCTGGCGTCACATATGACGTCCAGCGCGTATCCAATAGATGCTAATCCAAGGTGGACCTGCACTAACACCCGAGCCTCCGCTCGGATTCGGCAACATCATTGGTATCGCCGGTGCAGGCCCCCTACCGCCCACTGTGGTCAGCCTACAATGTGTGCTGCTATGTGGGTGTACAGCACAGCAAGCCCAATCAATATATACCGCAATGGTGCGGATGATAGATGAAACCTCCATGTGTAGATGAAAGCTGAGATAAGGAAAAAAGTTATAATAAACGAGAAATGAAACAAGAAGGGAATAAAAATGAAAAGAGAAAGGGGGGGAGAAAAGAAAAGAAAAAGAAAAAAGAAAAAGAAAAAAGAGAAGAAATGAATACAAAGAAATAAATATAATAATAAATGTAAATAAATATAAAAATAAAATTAAAATGAGAGAGAAAGTAGAAGAAGAAAAAGGACAATACAGTTTGACAGCTTGTAGGACTAGAACCAGAACCACAGCCTACAGCACCCGTCCATCAGAGATATATGTGAGGACAGAAGGCATAGATACAAAAATAGTTACATCAGTGTACATAATGCAGTAATTACAGTTGTATGAATACATTGCTACATCATTGCTGCAGTATACATCCACTGTTTCAGTGTAGATTCTATTCTTAAGATCCATTGTGTACAAAGTATGGCAAACAGTATGGCAAACATGGATCAAAATCACAGAGCAATAAATAGATTACAAAAAGGGTTTATAACTAATATTTTCGTTTAGGCCAGGGTGCTGGGTGCCCCCTAGCGTATAAATCCACTGCGCTTCAGTCTGTAGGAGGCGTTTGTCAGCATCGCCCCCTCGTTCATTTAGAGGAATATGCGCTAAGGCATAAAAGCCAAGCATGGCAGGGTTGTGATTGTGAAACAAACCTATATGGCGGCTGATAGGAGTCTCCATCAATTTTTTATTAACCGCTCGAACATGGTCCCGCATTCTACAAAAGAAATTTCGTTTTGTTTTTCCTACATAATGGGCACCACAGTTACATTTCATTAAGTAAATTATGCCGATCGTTTGGCAAGTTGCACGAAATTTAGGCGATAGAGTTTCACCATTAGGGAGAGAAATGCTCTTACCCTTCAAAATGTAACGGCAGAAATTGCATTTGCCACAAGGGAATGTGCCCATTTGAGTAGGCTTTGGCACCATCTGAACTGCATAGTGGCTAGAGACCGCTTTGTCTCTGATGGACGGAGATCGTTTAAAGGTGATCTCAGGAGTCAAATTAACACATTTTTTAATTTTATCGTCAGAGGTGAGAAGGTGCCAAAATTTACTATAGATATTGCGTATCAGACCATGTTAGCGGTTAAACCGGGTGATCACTCGGGTAGTATTTACTTTAGGATCAGCTTTAGGTTTGTAAATAAGAGCATTTCTTTCTAAAGTGCTGGCTTTGTTAAAATCTCGGCGTAGGCAGGTCTTGCTGTATCCCCTCTCTTTTAAGCGAGCATACAGCTGGCCTGCTTCTCTTCTATAGTCTTCCTCACGGGAACAGTTACGCCTCAGTCTCAGGTATTGGCTGTAGGGTATACTGTTGATGAGTGATTGGGGGTGCGAGCTGGTGGCATGTAACAGACTGTTACCTGCCGTCGGTTTCCTATAGAGAGTGGAGCACAGGAGACCCTTTTCGTCTATGTAAAGTTCTACATCTAAGAAAGTAATAGATGTCTGACTGAAATTATACGTAAATTTCAAATTATAGTGGTTGTTTTGTAGTCCCTCCAGAAACAGTACCAGGTCCTCCTTTGATCCCGCCCAAACCATAAACACATCGTCGATGTAGCGATGCCATGTTAGCACGCTAGCCGACAGAGTGTCTCTGGATTCCTCACCGAAGAGGTCACGTTCCCACCCCCCCAGGTACAGGTTGGCGTAGGAGGGGGCGCAGCCCGCCCCCATAGCCACTCCCTGTACCTGGAGGTAGTGGGAACGTTTGAACAGAAAAATATTATTCATCAAAATAAATTCGAGCATTTCGACAATAAAGTTGTTGTACTTTGATGTATTTTTGTCACGCTCATTAACCACTTGCCGTCGCCGCACCGTCGAAATACGTCCACAAGGTGGCTCTCCTAGGCGAGAGCACGTAATATGACGTCCTGCCTATTAGCCGCCACTAGGGGCGCGCGCGCCCCCCGCTCGCCCCCGACTCCCGTGCGTGTGCCGGGCGGGCGCGATCGCCGCCGGGCACACGCGATCGCTCGGTACAGAGCGGGGAACGGGAGCTGTGTGTGTAAACACACAGCTCTCGTTCCTGTCAGCAGGGGAAATGCTGATTTTCTGTTCATACAATGTATGAACAGAAGATCAGTGTTTCCCCTAGTGAGGCCACCCCCCCCCACAGTAAGAACACACCCAGGCATACTTAACCCCTTCCCCGCCCCCTAGTGTTAACCCCTTCACTGCCAGTGGCATTTTTATAGTAATCTAATGCATTTTTATAGCACTGATCGCTATAAAAATGCCAATGGTCCCAAAAATGTGTCAAAAATGTCCGAAGTGTCCGCCATAATGTCGCAATACCGAAAAAAAAATCGCTGATCGCCGCCATTACTAGTAAAAAAAAATATTAATAAAAATGCCATAAAAATACCCCCTATTTTGTAAACGCTATAACTTTTGCGCAAACCAATCAATAAACGCTTATTGCGATTTTTTTTTACGAAAAATATGTAGAAGAATACGTATCGGCCTAAACTGAGGAAAAAAAATGTTTTTTTATATATTTTTGGGGGATATTTATTACAGCAAAAAGTAAAAAATATTCATTTTTTTCAAAATTGTCGTTCTATTTTTGTTTATAGCGCAAAAAATAAAAAACGCAGAGGTGATCAAATACCACCAAAAGAAAGCTCTATTTGTGGGAAAAAAAGGACGCCAATTTTGTTTGGGAGCCATGTCGCACGACCGCGCAATTGTCTGTTAAAGCGACGCAGTCCCGAATCGCAAAAAGTACTCTGGTCTTTGGGCAGCAATATGGTCCGGGGGGTAAGTGGTTAAGAAAACTTCTAACCACCTGAGTGCCTAGACCGTGAGGAATAGAATTGTACAATGCCTCAATATCTATTGCAACCAACCATGCGTTGCGTGGAATAGTGAGGCCGTCAACGATTTTCAGTAATTCGATGGTGTCTTTGACATGAGAGAATAGACTCTGAACGTGAGGGTACAGATATTCGTCAATTATCCGACTAATGTTTTCAGTTAATGAGCCACATCCAGAAACAATCGGACGGCCTGGTGGAGGCAAGACTCCTTTATGTATTTTGGGCAAGGCGTAAAATGTCGGTGTTGTAGGATTTTCAATATTGAGAAATTGTAAGGTGGTATCATCTATTATACCCTGCCGTCGTGCACGGTTCAAAATTTGGTGATAGTGTTGAACACTTTGTGTAATCATAGATGCCGGAACCGGCCTATACCAGTCTTTATTCTTAAGAATTTTCTGACACATGTCTTCATAGCAGGCTCTGTCCATAACGACAATGTTACCGCCCTTATCCGAGGGTTTGATGACCAGGTCATCATTGTTACGAATGGTATTAAGGGCTGTTCTCAAATTCCGACTTAGATTGGGCGTTGCCCCGGTCTTCCAATTGGCTGCTTCTATGGCCTTAGTGACCTGCAGGACAAAAGCCCAAACCGACATTTTACGCCTTGCCCAAAATACATAAAGGAGTCTTGCCTCCACCAGGCCGTCCGATTGTTTCTAGATGTGGCTCATTAACTGAAAACATTAGTCGGATAATTGACGAATATCTGTACCCTCACGTTCAGAGTCTATTCTCTCATGTCAAAGACACCATCGAATTACTGAAAATCGTTGACGGCCTCACTATTCCACCCAACGCATGGTTGGTTGCAATAGATATTGAGGCATTGTACAATTCTATTCCTCACGGTCTAGGCACTCAGGTGGTTAGAAGTTTTCTTAATGAGCGTGACAAAAATACATCAAAGTACAACAACTTTATTGTCGAAATGCTCGAATTTATTTTGATGAATAATATTTTTCTGTTCAAACGTTCCCACTACCTCCAGGTACAGGGAGTGGCTATGGGGGCGGGCTGCGCCCCCTCCTACGCCAACCTGTACCTGGGGGGGTGGGAACGTGACCTCTTCGGTGAGGAATCCAGAGACACTCTGTCGTGCTAACATGGCATCGCTACATCGACGATGTGTTTATGGTTTGGACGGGATCAAAGGAGGACCTGGTACTGTTTCTGGAGGGACTACAAAACAACCACTATAATTTGAAATTTACGTATAATTTCAGTCAGACATCTATTACTTTCTTAGATGTAGAACTTTACATAGACGAAAAGGGTCTCCTGTGCTCCACTCTCTATAGGAAACCGACGGCAGGTAACAGTCTGTTACATGCCACCAGCTCGCACCCCCAATCACTCATCAACAGTATACCCTACAGCCAATACCTGAGACTGAGGCGTAACTGTTCCCGTGAGGAAGACTATAGAAGAGAAGCAGGCCAGCTGTATGCTCGCTTAAAAGAGAGGGGATACAGCAAGACCTGCCTACGCCGAGCTTTTAACAAAGCCAGCACTTTAGAAAGAAATGCTCTTATTTACAAACCTAAAGCTGATCCTAAAGTAAATACTACCCGAGTGATCACCCGGTTTAACCGCCAACATGGTCTGATACGCAATATCTATAGTAAATTTTGGCACCTTCTCACCTCTGACGATAAAATTAAAAAATGTGTTAATTTGACTCCTGAGATCACCTTTAAACGATCTCCGTCCATCAGAGACAAAGCAGTCTCTAGCCACTATGCAGTTCAGATGGTGCCAAAGCCTACTCAAATGGGCACATTCCCTTGTGGCAAATGCAATTTCTGCCGTTACATTTTGAAGAGTAAGAGCATTTCTCTCCCTAATGGTGAAACTCTATCGCCTAAATTTCGTGCAACTTGCCAAACGATCTGCATAATTTACTTAACCTCTTGACCACCGCCCCATGTCAAAAAGACGTCCTCCTTTTTAAAGTTGAATATCTCGATAACGGCAGCAGCTGCTGCCACAACCGAGATATTCATCTTTTCAGGGGGCGGTGGTGTACACGATAACGGCGGTCTCCGCGGCGGATTCGCCGCGAGATCGCCGTTATCGGTGGCGGGAGAGGGGCTCCCGCCGCTCTCCCGCGCCCTCCGCCGCTTACCGGAGCCGTCGGTAGCGGCGGAGGGGATCCGATGTGTCCGGCAGCTGAGCGGGGACGGGACTGAAGGAGAAATCTCCTTCACCCGTCCTCCTAGCTCTGCTGGGCGGAAGTGACGTCAAAACGTCAGTCCCGCCCAGCCTCTTAAAGAAACATTTTTTTTTTTGTCATTTGAAAAAATGACATTTTTTTTTTTTAATTTTTTTTTTTGCATTTAAGTCTAATTATGAGATCTGAGGTCTTTTTGACCCCAGATCTCATATTTAAGAGGACCTGTCATGCTTTTTTCTATTACAAGGGATGTTTACATTCCTTGTAATAGGAATAAAAGTGATCAATTTTTTTTTTTTTTTTTTTTTCAGTGTAAAAAATTATAAAACTAAATAAAAATAAATAAGAAAACCCAAAAAATTTTTTTTAAAGCGCCCCGTCCCGACGAGCTCGCGCGCAGAAGCAAACGCATACGCGAGTAGCGCCCGCATATGAAAACGGTATTCAAACCACACAAGTGAGGTATCGCCGCGATCGTTAGAGTGAGAGCAATAATTCTAGCCCTAGACCTACTCTGCAACTCAAAAAATGCAACCTGTAGAATTTTTTAAACGTCGCCTATCGAGATTTTTAAGGGTAAAAGTTTGACGCCATGACACGAGCGGGCGCAATTTTTAAGCGTGACATGTTGGGTATCATTTTACTCGGCGTAACATTATCTTTCACAATATATAAAAAAATTGGGCAAAATGTATTGTTGTCTTATTTTTTAATTCAAAAAAGTGATTTTTATCCAAAAAAAGTGCGCTTGTAAGACCGCTGCGCAAATACGGTGTGACAAAAAGTATTGCAATGACTGCCATTTTATTCCCTAGGATGTCTGCTAAAAAAAAATATATAATGTTTGGGGGTTCTGATTAATTTTCTAGCAAAAAAATTGTGATTTTCACATGAAGGAGAGAAGTGCCAGAATTTACCTGGTGGGCAAGTGGTTAATGAAATGTAACTGTGGTGCCTATTATGTAGGAAAAACAAAACGAAATTTCTTTTGTAGAATGCGGGACCATGTTCGAGCGGTTAATAAAAAATTGATGGAAACTCCTATCAGCCGCCATATAGGTTTGTTTCACAATCACAACCCTGCCATGCTTGGCTTTTATGCCTTAGCGCATATTCCTCTAAATGAACGAGGGGGCGATGCTGACAAACGACTCCTACAGACTGAAGCGCGGTGGATTTATACGCTACGGGGCACCCAGCACCCTGGCCTAAACGAAAATATTAGTTATAAACCCTTTTTGTAATCTATTTATTGCTCTGTGATTTTGATCCATGTTTGCCATACTTCTCCTTTTATACCGTATATATTTTGGGGTTTTTGGTCCTTGTCCAAATTTCATCTGGCCTGTCCCTCGCCAGAAGTGTTTTAATATCAATACCCTAGCTCCTAGAACACTCCTTGTGTCAAATTAATGATGAAATGTTATAATATCTAATTAGTACCATCTGACCTGCACTCTGCCAGATGAGGTTTAACATCAATACCCTGGCCTTCAGAACACTTTTTACGTTTTGCGTTTAATTAGTGATCGAATGTAATAACATCTAATTAGTACATTCCCCTTTAGTTGTAGGTGATTACCCCAGATGGGGCTCCATCATTTTGTACACAATGGATCTTAAGAATAGAATCTACACTGAAACAGTGGATGTATACTGCAGCAATGATGTAGCAATGTATTCATACAACTGTAATTACTGCATTATGTACACTGATGTAACTATTTTTGTATCTATGCCTTCTGTCCTCACATATATCTCTGATGGACGGGTGCTGTAGGCTGTGGTTCTGGTTCTAGTCCTACAAGCTGTCAAACTGTATTGTCCTTTTTCTTCTTCTACTTTCTCTCTCATTTTAATTTTATTTTTATATTTATTTACATTTATTATTATATTTATTTCTTTGTATTCATTTTTTCTCTTTTTTCTTTTTCTTTTCTTTTCTCCCCCCCCTTTCTCTTTTCATTTTTCTTCCCTTCTTGTTTCATTTCTCGTTTATTATAACTTTTTTCCTTATCTCAGCTTTCATCTACACACGGAGGTTTCATCTATCATCCGCTCCATTGCGGTATATATTGATTGGGCTTGCTGTGCTGTACACCCACATAGCAGCACACATTGTAGGCTGACCACAGTGGGCGGTAGGGGGCCTGCACCAGCGATACCAACGATGTTGCCGAATCCGAGCAGAGGCTCGGGTGTTAGTGCAGGTCCACCTTGGATTAGCATCTATTGGATACGCGCTCGACGTCATATGTGACGCCAGCGCTCCTCCCATGTGTGACGTGCCGCCTCCCCATCAGCTGTGGGATTGACGGCTAACACATGGGGAATCCCTATGACGGCTCTCCATCTTCCCCGCCCACTGACGTAATGGTTACCGCCCCACACACAGGTTCCACTCGTTGAGACCTGACTGTGAGCGGTACTTAAATGATCTCTGCAGCTGTCCCATTAGCGTGGGCTTTGCTGGAGAGGTCATTTGGATACGAATCTGCGATACAGCTAGGTAAGAGGCAGGCGTCCTCTCTTCATTTTTACCTTTATACCTAGATCATTTTGGTGAGCTACTGAATTGTTCAGTCACCTTATACTTGCTCCAATTAGTGACACTTTTTCATTTAATCTAATTTATTTTAGTTTCTATACCCTGCTCGGTCAAAAAGCGATTGAAATCGTTACATCACCGGCAGACTCAGTTGCAATACTAACCAGGTATTATTTTCTGTTCAGTATACCTCTCTAGCACATGTAGATAGGCATATACTCCATGCACATAGGAATATTTTAAAATTTTTAAAAAAATCAATTAACCTTGCCATTATTTTCATACTTTACATCTCTGCGGGATATGCAGATTGATGTCACTGCACATTTAGATGTTACAACTAATATAGGTAATAGCCATATTTATTCTCTATATGAATTAATATGCACTTACAGATATATATATCTTTATAAACATGATTGTGTAATTTATTCCTTTTTATGCTATACAGCATTAACGGAATTAACCCTGAATGGTCAGCACACTACCTATTTTTGGTATTTCTTCTGAAATTATCCTATTATCGCGTCCATCTGACATATAGCCATGACTATCGTCAATTAACATCAGCAAGGTAATCCCACCATTTAATTATTATTTTTTCTTTGTTTTGAGCGATTTTACTTATATGTTATGCCCTAGCAATCATATTATACATATTCTTTTTTTCTCATTTTTCATTTTTACTTCTTATTTTCCATTTTCAGTTTCTGCCTGCCTCCGTCCCCTCTTTGTCTCTCTAGGCCAGCTTTCTCTATGTGGTCTGCTCTTTGTGGGACAGCCAAGCTTAGGCTGTGTAGAGACCTTTCCCTCCCCTAGTGGGATTACATCTGGGATCTGATCTCACCACGGCACATGCCCTCAACCATCTACTCCGTTTGTGCACGGTAAGGACTGTTTTACAGTCCACAGCTTTTACATGCATCCAGTCCATTTATACCTTATTGAAACCAACATGTCTGTAACGAAATCTACTTTATGCACTTTGATATATGTATATATATATTTTTGGTCAATAATACATATTGTGTCTAGAATACTGCAATTTCAGCCCCTTGACCAACGGGCTTGTTCTTTGTTGTTTCTTTTCCCTTGTACACATTATATAATTGGTTTTGATGTCTGTTGATATTCTATTGACATACCTTTTATTTATGTAGACTATCACCCTCCACGGGTTCCTGACGAAGCCCTTTCGGGCGAAACTAGTTGAACCCCCTAAAACGTGGGCTGTGATGAAGATCACCTGCAGCGTCTTGCATGTGTAATACATCATACAAACTATTGTCTGACTGTTTTTAATATGTACTAAACATTTAATATTGATCTTTTGTATTTTTCTCACTTTTGTAAAAATAAATTTATGATAGAAAAACAATTGTTGGTATGACTCGAATGATTGAGGTTTGACCAAGCCTATAGAGTTATTGATATATTTGACCCTTTTCCATCAAGCTTCAATTAAAGTCCCACAACCCCTCCTTGCTTCAAGGAAACCTTTCTAAACAGTATTTGAGGCAGTCAAGCTGGCATTCAGTCTGGTCTTGATACTGAGAAATATGGCACATGTCTAGGAAGAGATTTGAATTCTGAAATACTCTGTTGGATTTGTATCGTCTGTGGACTTTGGACTTTGTATGTTATTGGAAGTTAATTAAATTTGCGTTCTCTGGAGAGCCTGGTGAGAGTTGCTGTGAAACAACAAATTTATAAACATCATACTAACATCTAAGATATCAATTATCTAACCCGAGTACTGGGAACTATACATATCTAGATCACTACATGAGGCACAGGTGGCAATCTTGGCAGTGATGTGCAAATACAACTAGTTACATGCCTCTGACAAGTTAAATGGAGTGAAAAGGGACATGTTTATATGGGCAAGGAGTGGTAGCTGACGTTGACCGATGGGTGACGTGAATGGTGTTGCATAGAATAGAATATTCTTCTATCATAACTCTAAACCTATCAACAAGAACAAAATTAGAATTCGAAGAATATGTCACAGAGTTTGGTGAACTTACTGTGCTGCAAGGGATAACAGACAACTAACAGACAGGACAGAAAGTAGAGCTAACGGCCAAAGCAAAGGGTCAACAGAAGCAGAGTCAGCAGGCCAACTGTCGGATCAGGGGCATACAGCAGATCACAGAGAGCAATGACTGACAATAGCAGAAGTATAAAAGTGTGAGCAAACAGACAGACCTCTATCCAGGAGATGAGCAAGCAGACAAACGTGTTGATCCGTCTGAAAGTCCCACAGTTTATTTAACCTTTCTTGATTTGGGTAATGCAAGCCACCCAACGTTTTGAGATGGGAATGAGGATCACCTATTAGAAAAAGAATGTAGGCATAGGACACACCCCCTGCCATGCCCCCTTAAAGGAAAATTATACAAAAAAAGATTAGTTTTTTTTTTCTCTCCACTTCAGACTCCACCAAAGATAATAAGGATCTATTTGGGTGAGGAAAGGACCGCGCTCCTGGCCCATACTTCACTTGCCTATATCATCTCCTCTATGGTATCGCATCATAAGTGGTTCGTTTTCGTTTTAATTAGGTTTTTAATTTTTTCTTTTCCTTTTTTTTATTTTTTTATTAATATTTTTTATATTCATTTACGTAAATACAGCGAGACACTCCATATCTGAGTTGAAAAAAGAAAAAAAAATTACACTTTCATCCCCTTCCCCTCCCCCCCTCCCCCAATCCCCCCTGCCAGTTTCTCTTTCCTTTTTCTCATATTTCAGTACCTTTTAGATGCCATTATTACATGCTACTCAAAATCCTGCCTCTCTTCTGATCATCCAAATTTAATATTGAATACCCATGGTATCTATAAAACTCATAGTATATTTAAACTTTTTCCATTTATCCCACCTTTCCATGGACTCTTCCCATTTCTCTTCGTCCCTAAATCTTACGGATTCTAAATTATAAATTTCTTCTACCTTGCAACACCACCCTCTTAATGAAGGGCTCTCTTTTTTCCGCCAATTCCGCGCTATTTGATGTTTTGCCGCATTTAAAAGCTCCGGGGTCAGCGACTTCAGGTATTGTTTTGTTGGAGTTCGGGCTCCATGCAAAACGCAAACCCAAGGATCATTCGGGACTGCATTATTTGTAATCTCTTTAATTTTTTTTCTGATCTCCCTCCAATATGTTTTTATTTTGGGGCATGTCCACCAAACATGGGCCATGGTGCCCACTTCGCCACAATCCCTCCAACATTGCTGTGAGGCAGAGCCTGAGAACTTATATAATTTATCAGGCGTCAGGTACCATCTAACCAAACACTTGTAGTTTAGTTCTCTGGTGTCGTTATTTATTGAGGTTTCATGGACCCTAGTTATTATTTGGTTAGTCTCGAGCTCATTCAGTCGAGACCCCAATTCCTCCTCCCATCTCTCGATGAATGGTAAAGTATTCTGTGTTCTTGTATTATTTAATATCTGATATATCTTGGAGATCATTCCCTTCTCAATTTTTCCTTCACATAATTTTTCAAGGGGGAGAAGGTTTGTCCCTGCTCTTATCGGTTGGGGAAGACTATTGAAAAAATGTTTAAGTTGTGTGTACCTCCATTCGTTAATATGTATTATTTCCTTTTTATTTTTTAATTCCTGCATTGTTAATAACCTATTATACTTCATGATATCTTTTAATTTTATATTTTCTTGTAATAACCATTTTCCAAAACTATTTTTTTCCCCCGGTGGAAAATATCTTAAAGGAATTCAGGGAGAATTGTAATCCCATTTATTTTTTTTATGCGTTTGATCCCAAAGTTTTAAAGCATATCTCGTGATGTAATGAAATTCTGCACTATTTCCCCTATACTGTGCCGGAACCCAAATTAATTTTCCTAATGTTGATTTACTCATCGTAATCTCTAGTTGTACCCATCTTTTTTCTGGGTTATTTTTCACCCAATCTATAAAACGTGAAATTACTATTGCGCAATGATATTTACTTAAATCCGGTGCCCCTAACCCTCCTTGTGATTTGTCCTTAATCAGTGTACTAAATGTAATGCGTGGTTTTTTTCCCTCTCCAGATAAATTTTACGAACATTGATTTTAATTTTTTAAAATAGGCTTGGGGAATTGGTATTGGGAGCATCTGCATTTTATAGAGTACCTTCGGTAAGATAGTCATTTTATAGATGTTTATTCTGCCGCTGCAGGACAATTGTCCTTGTGCAATTCTATTTAATTCCATTTTTAACTCACTTAACAAAGTCGTAAAATTTATCTTGTATATGTTTTCTATGGAGACTGCTAGTTTTATTCCTAAATATTTTAATTAATTTTTCCAAGCAAACTTAAATTCTTCTTGTAATGCGCTTCTCTACCTCCACATATTTTAAAGGGACAGATCGCAACGCCTTCATCCCCACAGACAGTTGCCACCATGCGCCCTGGCTCAAGGGAGTCCCTAAGGGAGTCAAAACCTTAGGCTGAGAAGAAACTGCTCTGATCCCCATGAATTTTTGAAACAAGCTACAGTTCTTACTGACCGCTTCTTGGAGAAGGGTTACTGTCAAGAAACCTTGAAGGAAACTCTCAATCAGGTTAAAACCATGGATAGAAGGGAATTACTATGTGAAAAAGGGTTGATTGAGGGCAACAAACATTTTGATGGTGTGCCTTTCATTACAACCTACTCCATTCAACATCGGTCCATCTCCAATCTAGTCCATAAACATTGGCATATTGCCAGAAGTGACCCGGTGCTGAAGGGTATCCTGCCACCAAAACCTAAGGTGATCTTCAAAGGGGTACAGTCTCTCAGAAATAAAATTGCAGTTAATGTGATCGATCCTCCCATCAGAGGGATGGGTTTTTTTGATCAGCTCAAGGGGTATTACAAATGCAAAAAATGCCGAGTCTGTGCTCTGAGTAGTAACAATCAAAGGTGTGTCACATCCTTTATTTCAACAGTAACTAATAAGGAATTCAAGATCACACCATGCATCACCTGTGCCTCTACGGGAGTGGTATATTTGTTACAGTGCCCATGCGGCCTACAGTACGTAGGCCGGACTAAAAGGTCCTTTCAGATAAGAGTAAACGAGCACATCACAAATATTTTAGCAGGTTTCAGGAATCACTCTGTATCTAATCATTACAGATTAAAGCATAAGAGGGACCCTTCTAACACTCTATTCCTAGGAATAGATAAATTTAAGGCGCACTGGAGAGGCAGCAATCTGGTCAGGGAAATTTCCCAGATGGAAATGGGGTGGATCCACCGTCTAAAATGCTATACCCCTCATGGCCTTAACATAGAAACGGATATAAATGCCTTTATAAATAATGCCTGATGTGAACCTTCGTAAAGGGCACCTATGGGAACAGACGCGTTTTTTTCCTTAAATATATTGTTTTAAATAATTTTTAAATATATTTTGAAATACCTCCCAAGTATGGTGTTGTAGGATTACACATATAATTTTTTTTATAATATATACATTTGATTAGTGGTTTGGGTCTTATCAATTAAGCCCCTCCCTCCTTTTTTTTAATATATCAAAAAAGTTTTTTAATTTTAATTTTATTTCATAAAATTATTTAGGGTTAATAGAGCCTGGATTTATATGTACTATACAAGCACTTATAAACACTTTATTTAAGGTTTTTTCACATATATATATATTTTTTTTTCACTTTATTTCACTTATTTCTCTTGTGGATAACACCTCATTGGCCATTCCACACTTATGAGGGGCCTCTTTCCTCAATTGAGGGTCCGTCATTTTTTAAATTTATTGTATAATTTTTGAGTAACACCTTAAGTGCGACTCATCTTAATATTTAATTTGTTACACATCACGTACGTAACATTTATTAAGTTACCCGCGGTGGGTCAGTACCTGGCCGGTATATTATATTTTCACTAAGTATCTTCTTAGTCCAATATAGGAGATCAGATTTAATCCACTAAAATAAAGAGAATAATAAAAAAATAAAAAAAATATTGTTTTTAGTATCATTATGTTTCCACAAGATGGCGACAGAGAGTACCGCGGGGAAGTATCTTGTGCCGGATATAAAAAAAAATTTCCCCTCCAGTCCAACATGTCTGCCTATTCTTTTGATATACCTTTTGACATGTAAATCTTATATAGTGACTGGTGTTCCGTATCGCCATGTCGTAATAAGAAATTAGCTAGTTTTTTGTATTAACCTTAAGCCCTGGCGGCGTTTGCGCTGCTGTATGGGCACGGTTACCTTTTTAAAGATGGCAGGGTCTGTTTCCATTGGACGCCGTTTACACTAAGTGTTAGCTATTTATTGGTGCCTCACTGTCGAAAGCCCTACCCCCATTGAGAACGTCCGACTAGTGACGAAACGCATCTGGGAGGCTGCGTCAGTGACGTCACCACGCCAAGGAGGAGGGCTCCTTCAAGCCGGCCGGCTTTTGAAATTTCTGCTATATGCTGTTTTAACTTCTGCTTTTTGTAAGTACATTACTGTTTTTTTATTAAATTGATATCCTATGGTATTACGCTATTGCGTCCTTCTTTTATCCTCCGATCTATGCATTGAGAATACTTTGGCCATCCTGGGTCCGGTGGTGAACTATGTCCGTGGCTGAATTGCAATACCAGTTTTAAGAGTCTAAGTCTCGGGTCCTGGAGAGAGCTCAGCTGTATGTGAGACTAGTGTTGCAACCAATAGTCCGGGGATACAAAGGCCGTGGCTGGGCTATAGCCAACTGTGTGGAGAGCTTGCCATCTGGTAAGCGGCTTGTGTTTGCGGTGGAGGGCTGACACCAACTGTATGCATGTCACCTGGTGATTTGGCGCTTTGTTCAACCATCTTTTCCAATACACCAGCGTATGGAGTCCCCAACTGCATCCTATGAACAGTGTTTTTACAACATCTAACCCTATAAATAACCTTGGAGTATTAAGACATTCCTTTTGGGCTTACCCCTAAATTATTTTACACTGACCTATTGGTACAAGTGTTTGGCCCGGCTTTTAATTTTTTATTTGTTTATATTGTGTATCACATGTTAGCTGCTGCCTGTAGTCCTTGGTATAGTAGCACGGTTTTTTGTTTTCCAATTTTTTTTATTCCCCCCCCCCCCAAGGAGGTTGTGTCCTTTGTTAATTACACATTGTATTTCTGAAATGTTTCATGGCTATACACCCGAAAAACACAATAGTATTTAACTTAAATTAAATCTCCATTTATTCTGGATCAAAAAAATAAACATGAAGGGCAACAATTGAGCACTCAGCCAAATATATGCAGACTTTGGAGCCCAAAGGCACATTCCACCATGATAAACAACAAAATCAATAGTATGTGGAGTCCCTCTAATTGGGGTCACAATGTTGTCCCCAAATCCCTGAAATCAGAAGCAGCAGCAGATGTCATACATGACCCCAAGCTGTGGTACTACAACAACAAACTCCCTTTTCTGGCAGATCAGCTTGAAGTCACGGATTCACTTTCTGGTCTTCCTTGCAGCCTTCCTTCCACGGCTCCCTCCATGGCCCCTTGCAAGTGGTGAGAATGTGGCAGCAGGAGGAGGAGACTGGGCCGGGTCACTGAGTTGTGTGTTCTCAGTCAGCAGGCCCCTTCTTCCCCTCTGAATCACAGATACAAAAATATCCTCTGCCAGGGCCCATTGTCGCTCATCCATTTTTTGCAGCTGGTCAGCAAGGTAGGTGCTGTAGCCCTCAACAGGGTTAAGGGGGGCCCTCATGATGAGAGCTGCCTCCCTAATGACCTGCAGATACTCCTCCTCCAGCTGGGACATGCGCCTCTGTCTTTTTTTTTTCTTTTTGGAAAAGTAATATGGTCTGGCATAGCAATGGCCCCCCTATCCGTGAAGTACTCCACATATATATCACGGGACTCTCGAGCAGTTCGGGGTGCCAATCCAGTACGGCCAGTGTCTAGGCCAGTAAGGTTCTCTGATGATTGTCTGGCCTCAGGCCCAATGTTTGAAAGGTAGGTGTCTGAATGCCTGCGCAAATAATTATGAAAAATGCAGCAGGTAAAAATGACAGTGTTCAGTTTATATTCCGCCATGTGTATGGCTGTCTGGAACAGGCGGAATCGGCTAGCCATTATCCCGAAGGCATTCGCGACAACCCTCCGGGCTCTGGGCAGCCGGAAATAAAAACCCTCCTCTCCGGGGTGAGGGTCCTCTGGGGAAACGGCCTCATGAGGTGTGGTCCAGGCTCGAAAGCTTCATCCGCGACAAAAAGCACGAAAGGGAGTCCCTCCACATTGTCTTCATCCCGTGGCAGGGCCAGGCCACCAGTCTGGAGATGTTGGGCAAACTCTGTCTGCGTAAATACTCCGCCGTCGGACATCCGGCCGTTCTTCCCCACGTCCACATACAAAAACTTGTACTGTGCCGACACCACCGCCATCAACACAATACTATGAAAACCTTTGTAGTTGAAATAGTATGACCCCAAACGGTGTGGCGGCACTATGCGGATGTGTTTTCCATCTATTGCCCCTCCGCAGTTCAGGGAGTCCCACTGCTGGGCCAATTGGGAAGCCACAGTCTGTCATTCCTGTGGCGTGGAAGGAAACTGTGGAGTCAAACAAAAATAGAAATTAGTACTTTGGCACATAAACATTGCAATCACAATACAAAAAAACATCCTTGTCCAACATCAGTATAACATTTATTAGTGGAGTGATAATTTCATGCCAAAATTAAAATAGGCCCACTTATCAGACTCCTCCCCCCTCTGATGGGCCATCAAACATTTTAAGGGGGGGGGGGCAGAACTACAATGGAGCAGACAAAAAACAAGTTCGAAACAGACTAGGCTAGGTGTGTTTGGGCCTAGGATAGCATGTTAGTGAAGGCAAATATGCATGTAGGCCAAAAATGGATCATTTAAAGGTTACAACATGCATGGGGACAAAGGGGACATTCACAGCATATTACAATCATAGTAATTAGGGAATGATGCAAAACATACAAGACATTAGCATACATTAAAGACATATAGCTGGATTCAAGTAGCCCGCCGCATCTTTGCGGCGGCGTAGCATATCGTATTTACACCACGCCGCCGTAAGTTAGCTAGGCAAGTACTGTATTCACAAAGTACTTGCCTGCTAAGTTACGGCGGCGTAGCGTAAATGCGGCCGGTGTAAGCGTGCATAATTCAAATTAGGCCGAGGGGGGCGTGTTTTATGTTAATGGGGGGGTGACCTGATGTGATTGACGTTTTTTACGAACGGCGCATGCGCCATCCGTGTACATAACCCAGTGTGCATTGCGGCAAAGTACGCCGCAAGGACGTATTGGTTTCGACGTGGACGTAAATTACGTCCAGCCCTATTCACGGACGACTTACGCAAACAACGTAAAATTTTCAAATTTCGACGCGGGAACGACGGCCATACTTAACATTGGCTACGCCACCTAGGGGGCATGTTTATCTTTAGGCGGCGTATCTCTTACGGAAACGGCGTATCTTTACTGCGACGGGCAGACGTACGTTCGTGAATAGGCGTATCCAGTAATTTACATATTCTACACCGAACGCAATGGAAGCGTCACCTAGCGGCCAGCCTAAATATTGCACCCTAAGATACGACGGCGCAAGCCGTCGTATCTTAGATAGGTTTAAGTGTATCTCAGTTTGAGAATACACTTAAACTTAGGTCAGCGCAGATTCCGAGTTAGGTCGGCGTATCTACGCCGGCCTAACTCTCTGTGAATCCACCTAATAGATTGTGATGTGAAAGGAGACAACTTACTTTAATATAGACTGTAACGGTCAGGGGTTAATACCGTTTACGATCTTCCATTCCACCAACCACGACAGCTTTTCCGACAATCCACAGTCCAGCAGACAGGACCCATTCCATTCCCCAGAATAAACGAGACAAGCTCTGTTCTCTAAATCAAACGAATGAACACTTTAATGGTACACTCAGCTTGTTATGTACAGTTACAAGCATGCTACAGGGACAATGAAACTCTCCACCCAAAACATCACACAATGGGCCTTAACGAGTTCCCGCCTCAATCCACATCCCAGACAGACATTCTGGCACCGCATCTAGGGGAGTTAATTACTACAGCTGACAAGTCACATTCCACATCTATTATCAATAGTATCTTTACACAAAACAGTGTCATTAGCATTCACAATGAAATATCTTAGGAGCAGACCTAATTAGCACAATGGACACAGAATGCAATCACAGCAAGACACTTCAACATCCCATAATAGGCAGCCAGACTGGCTACCAAGCTCCAATTCACATCACCACAGTAGCAGACTTAGTTAGCATCTCAACAGTCTATGTTACACATTGAATGAGACATTCTTATTGACCTTTTGGGGGTCAGAATAAACCACCTGTAATATGTCAAGATCCTGCAGTACATGAATTATCTTTAATGTCCCATATCATGTAATCTGAGATGTCAGTTCTCAGTCATCCTATGCCCAAAAGGGACATAGGATGACCTTAGACCCAAGAGTCATTAGTGAAGCTGGCACAGGAGTACCCCACATCCTTTAAAAGTCTATGGGTGTCACAGGCCATTCCGTTACATCTCTCCCCTTTCGGTGGGAGACTAACACAAGAGGGGACCCCAAACGTGTTGACTCCGAAGTTAGTCAGTAGTTC
The DNA here is from genome assembly GCF_905171775.1 of Rana temporaria. Classification (NCBI taxonomy): domain Eukaryota; kingdom Metazoa; phylum Chordata; class Amphibia; order Anura; family Ranidae; genus Rana; species Rana temporaria. The sequence continues at coordinate 119,173,615 of NC_053494.1, forward strand.
CAGTCCTCCAAAGCTGGTATCCATACAGTACCCCAAATAAATTGCTCCCAACAGAGCATTAGTCACCCAGCCAACCTTTGCCTCTCATAGAACATGCCTACCGCTGGGGAGAGGCCTGGACTGGCCCTTCTCCCTGGAGTCCTTTCAGCCACTGGAGAGAAGACAGGGTGACTGGGCTCAGTCCATCATGCTGTTGGGGATCTGGGCCAACTGCCCCCCATCCCTGGGGTATACCAGTGGAGACTGAAGTCTCATCCACTGGTGGTAGGTGAAAATCCCACGGTGCTTGCAAAGCAAAGCTGACATCCTCCTTTCTCAGTGCCGCACCATTTTCTGGGGTGGTGTCAGTGAAGACTAAAGTCCCATCCACTACTACAGGAACTCCCTCTCCTGCTAGTTGAGAGCAGAGGCTTGTGGCACTCTTCTCTGTTGCCAGCTCTTCTGCTGGGTTGCTGTGAGTGGAGACCACAGTCCCATCCCCCGAAATCAGCTCAAGCTGCAGTGGTGTGCAGCGGTCAGCAGCATCCTGCCCCGCTGCCAGTGATTCAGCTGGGAGTAAAAGCTTTACAACCTCAGCTTGTTGCTGGAGAGAGGGGCCAACTGCCCCAGCTCCCTGGAACTCCACATCATCCGCTTCGGCTATAGGGATGGCAATCTCCATATTTTCCACTGCCGATTCATCAGCCAGGATTTCAGAGTTGTCATCTAAAATGTCCTTATAGTCCCAGGCAACGGGAGCCCCACCCTGCTGCTGAGCAGAGTCTAGCAGCTGTCTGTAGGCGATCTCCAGCTCCCATTCCTGAATGGCCAGAAACTCCAAATCTTCCTGTAACCAATGCCCTTCCGAGACACTCTATTTTTGCTCTCTGTGCTCCATTATTTCCTCCAAGCGCCACTCCCGATCATCCCCGAAGTTAGGATCACTAGACATCCTCCAATACAATAATCCCAGGCCATCATAGTCAAAGCCTTCCGTGGGGCTGTCATCCGCTGACCACGGGCACTCTTGGGCTAAATACCACCGGAGGGCTCTGTAGCTCTCATCCAACTGCATCTCTGCCCGGATCAGCCTGCTTAACTCTGCTGTCCACTGCTGCTTCGGTTGTTCCCCCAACAATGGCATTCGTATGTCATACTGCGGCCAGTACCTTACATGGATGGAGGGGAGAACCTTTCCCTGGTGTTGCTGCTCAAGAGCTAGTGCTTCCTTCCAGAGTTGGTAACAAATCAAATCCGACCAGCCCAGCAGGGCCTCCTCTGATACTGGTCCTCTGTGCTGTATCCGCATCTCTTGTAACCTCCTTCTGAATTCCTCTTCCATGGAGACTGGTATCTGTACCTCTCCTCTCTCTTCAGTTGGTGCTGCTGTGACTTCTGCTGCTGCAGCACCTCTTTGATGTAGCCAAGTGGCATCCACAGCCGCTATAACCAGGTCTATGATCTCCGGTGGAGGATTAGGACCATACTGTGCCAGCCCTCGTTTAACAGCCCGATAAAAACTTTCTTCCTCGGGTGTCCTGTCTGTTACGCTGGGCCTTTCAGCTCTATCCATTTCGACAAGTTCTGCGATAATGTCCCTTTTCTTACAGTTGCTGGCCGTTCTCCCCCGGCTCTCCAGTAAGTCTTTGAGGGAAGTGAGCTTCAGCCATGCATACTGAGCATCCATTGTTCTGTGTCCTTGTAGCTGTTCTTCTGGCGATGGAATTATCCCACTGCTAGCCAACAATTGTAACTGTCAGGGATTAACACCGTTTACGATCTTCCATTCCACCAACCATGACAGCTTATCCGACAATCCACAATCCAGCAGACAGGACCCATTCCATTCCCCAGAATAAACGAGACAAGCTCTGTTCTCTGAGTCAAACGAATGAACACTTTAATGGTACACTCAGCTTGTTATGTACAGTTACAAGCATGCTACAGGGACAATGAAACTCTCCCCCTAAAACATCACACAATGGGCCTTTAACAAGTTCCCCCCTCAATCCACATCCCAGACAGACATTTTGGCACCGCATCTAGAGGAGTTAATTACTACAGCTGACAAGTCACATTCCACATCTATTATCAATAGTATCTTCACACAAAACAGTGTCATTAGCATACACAATTAAATATCTTAGGAGCAGACCTAATTAGCACAATGGACACAGAATGCAATCACAGCAAGACACTTAAACATCCCATAATAGGCAGCCAGACTGGCTACCAAGCTCCAATTTACATCACTACAGTAGCAGACTTAATTAGCATCTCAACAGTCTATGTTACACATTGAATGAGACATTCTTATTGACCTGTTGGGGGTCAGAATAAACCACCTGTAATATGTCAAGATCCTGCAGTACATGAATTATCATTAATGTCCCATCTCATGTAATCCGAGATATCAGTTCTCAGTCATCCTATGCCCAAAAGGGACATAGGATGACCCTAGACCCAAGAGTCATTAGTGAAGCTGGCACAGGAGTACCCCACATCCTTCAAAAGTCTCTGGGTGTCACGGGCCATTCCGTTACATAGACCTTCTGCATCACTTGTATGATGGCAGAACACTTAAAACAGAAAGCAACCAAGTACTGCAAGGCCTGTAAAGAACAAACTGAAAAACAGAAATTAAGCGGACAGGAACGCACTGCAAAACAGATACGACCTGACTGCAAGCACTGAAAGACAGATACGAACCCACAAGCACCAACCGAACCCGAGAAAACGATCGGCAAAGCAGGGAAACTGAAAAGCGCAAATCGGCTCTAACCAAACTTTTACTAACACGCGGTAACACGGAATCAGCAAAAGCAGCCCCAAGAGTGGCACCATTGGATTTGACCTTCCCCTTTATAGTCCCGTTGTACGTAGTTTACGTGTCCGCGTTCTGACACAATTGGTTATTTAACAGATGGTGTGCAGGCATGACGGACCATCAGTCAGCTTCATCGGTTAACCGATGAAAACGGTCCATCGGTCCGTTCTCATCGGATGGACCGATCATGTATACGCGGCATAACACTTTTCCACACTTTTTTACAGTATGTACCTATAATGTTCAAGCTGTGTAAAGAGACACTGTCACATTGTTCAATCAAGGAAAAGTGACAGCGTCTATAACCAGAAAGTGCTCCCTTGACACCTCTCTGTATTGCTGGAATTTGGATATGGGGGAGCACTTGAACAAGGCTACTGAACAGTTAATTCCCAGGTGAAAATACTATCAGGTAGTAGGTATCATGTCATCATCCCTTTGTTAGGTCACCATACACATTACAATCTGACAATACAATCGCTATACAATCGACTTTAGATTGACCAAAACTATCTGTGTCCCATTGCCAAACAGGAAGTGAGGGGTAATCCTTGCAATTAAAGCGGGGGTTCACCCTATATAAAAAAAGCGTTAAATTCGGCATAGTAGCGCGAGCTACAGTATGCCTGTCTGTATTTTTTTATCCCGGTACTCACTGTGCTATTGTACATTGAAGATTCCGGGGAATGGGCGTTCCTATGGAGAGAGAAGGTGATTGACGGCCGGCCCTGGCACGTCACGCTTCTCCGGAAATAGCCGAAATAGGCTTGGCTCTTCACGGCGCCTGCGCATAGCCTGTGCGCAGGCGCCGTGAAGAGCCGAGACCTACTCCGGCTGTCTTCGGGGAGCGTGACGTGCCAGAGCCGGCCGTCAATCATCCTCCCTCTCCATAGGCACGCCCATTCCCCGCGGGAGTCGGAATCTTGAATGTACAATAGCACAGTGAGTACGGAGATAAAAAAATACAGACAGGCATACTGTAGCTCGCGCTACTATGCCGAATGTAATGCTGCACTGTTGTTAAGGAGGGTGAACCACCGCTTTAACCACCTCAATACAGGGCACTTTCACCACCTTCCTGTCCAAGTCATTTTGAATGACAATTGCGGGGTCATGCAGCGCTGTAGCCAAATTAATTTTTTCCCCCACAAATAGAGCTTTCTTTTGGTGGTATTTGATCACCTCTGCGGTTTTTATTTATTGCGCTATAATAAAAAGAAGAGTGACAAGTTTGAAAAAAACACAATATTTTTTACTTTTTGCTATAATAAATATCCAATTTTTTTTTTAAAAACAATATTTTTCCTCAGTTTAGGTCGATATGTTTTCGTCTACATATTTTTGGTAAAAAAAAAATATCGAAATAAGTGTATATTGATTGGTTTGCGCAAAAGTTATAGGCCCGGATTCACATACCTCAGCGCATATACCGTAGCGTATCTCTTTTATGCTACGCCGACGCAACGCAGAGAGGCAAGCATGGAATTCACAAAGAAAATGCTCCCAACGTTGCGCTGGCGTAACGTAAATTTGTAGGCGTAAGCCAGCCTAATTCAAAGTAGGTGGAAGTGGGCCTGATCCATTTAAATGAAGCGTGACCCCATGCAAATGATGTGCCGAACGAACGGCGCATGCGCCGTCCCGTAGATGCACTCCAGTGCGCATGCTCAGAATCATGTCGAAAATACTCCCTAAGATATGTCGAATCACTGCCTACAACGTAACCTACGCCCAGCCCTATTCACGTACTACTACGTAAACGACGTAAAATACGACGGCTGTTCCCTGGTCCATAGCTTTGCATGAGTTGCGCCTCATAGATGGGGAATAACTTTACGCCGGACGTACGTCTTACGTAAACCGCGTATATTAATGTGCCGGGCGCTAGTACGTTTGTGAATCGTTTGCGAATCGGCGTATCTCACTCATTTGCATATTCAAATCATAAATCAATGGGAGCGCCCCTTGCGGCCAGCGTAAATATGCGCCCATGATACGACGGCGTAGGAAACTTACGTCGGTCGGAAGAAGCCTATTTTCAGGCGTATCTAGTTCTGTGGGCACGGCGCACAGATACGACGGCGCACATTTACACTTACGCGCGTATCTCGAGATACGTCGGCGTAAGTGCTACGTGAATCCGGGCCATAGGCCGGGATTCAGATACATTGGCGTATCTTTGAGCGGGCGTAGCGCATCTCATATGCGCTACGCCGACGTAACATAAAGAGGCAAGTACTGTATTCACAAAGCACTTGCTCCCATATGTACGCCGGCGTAACGTAAATTGGCTGGCGTAAGCCCGCGTAATTCAAAGTAGCAAGGCAGTGGGCGTGTTGTATTTTAATGAAGCGCGACCCCATGTAAATGCATGGCCGATCGAACGGCGCATGCGCGCGCATGCTCAGAATCACGTCGCAAATACTCCCTAAGATACGTCGGCTCAATGCTTTAGACGTGAACGTAACTTACACCCAGCCCCATTCACGTACAACTTACGCAAATGACGTAAAATACGACGCTGTTCCGACGTTTCCGATGTCCATACCTTAACATGACTTACCCCTGCTTTATGAGGGGTAAACTTACGCCAAACATAAGCCTTACGTAAATGGCGTAGCTAAATCCGACGGGCGCAAGTACGTTCGTGAATCGGCGTATCTATGTCATTTGCATATTCAACGCGTAAATCTAAGGAAGCGCCCCTTGCGGCCAGCATAAATATGCACCCAAGATACAACGGCGTAAGAGACTTACGTTGGTCGTATCTTGGCCAAATTCAGGCGTAACTGCCTTTCTGAATAAGCGCATTGATACGACGGTGCTTATTTGGACTTACGACGGCGTATCTGGAGATACGCCGTTGTAAGTCCTTTCTGAATCCCGGCCCTAGTGTCTACAAAGTAGGGGATAGATTTATAGCATTTTTATTATTTAATTTTTTAACTAGTAATGTCGGCGATCTGCGATTTTTATCATGACTGCGATATTGCAGCGGACATATCGGACACTTTTGACAAATTTTTGAGACCATTTAAATTTATACAGCGATCCGTGCTATAAAAATGCATGGATTACTGTATAAATGTGACTGGCAGGGAAGGGGTTAACACTAGGGGCGATTAAGGGGTTAAATATGTTACCTAGGGAGTGATTCTAACTGTAGGGGGAGGGTACTCACAAGGGGAGGAGACTGATCGGTGTTCCTCTGTCCAAGGAACACACCATCGGTCTCTCCTCTGACAGGACGTGGGTCTGTATGTTTGCACACACAGATCCACGGTCCTGCTTCCTTACATGGTCAATCGCGGGTGCCTGGCGGACATCGTGGCCACCGGGCACGCAAATTGGTTCCCCAATGGGCGGCAAGTGGTTAAGGGAATTCCTTGGGGACCCCAGGTCACCAGAACTAGTGTCCTCTTTGGAAGTATTCCCCACTAACACTTTTCAGGGGACAACCTAAAAATGGGGGATTTTTTTAAGTTTTACTTTTAATGATAATGGTAAACAGGACAAATAGAGAGGGTGAATTTCCTTAACCACTTCCTTACTGGGCACATATACCCCTTCCTGACCAGGTGAAATTTCAGCTTGTGGCACTGCGTCACTTTAACTGACAATTGCGTGGTGGTGCGACGTGGCTCCCAAACAAAATTGACATCCTTTTTTCCCCACAAATAGAGCTTTCTTTTGGTGGTATTTGATCACCTCTGTGGTTTTTATTTTTTGCGCTATAAACAAAAATAGAGCGACAATTTTGAAAAAAAAACAATATTTTTTACTTGTTGCTATAATAAATAGCCCAATTTTTTTAAAAAAACATTTTTTTTCTCAGTCTAGGCGATACATATTCTTCTACATATTTTTGGGAAAAAAAAAAAAAAAAAATCGCAAGAAGCGTCTGGTTTGCGCAAAAGTTATTGCGCTTACAAAATAGGGGACAGAATTATTATTATTTTTTATTATTTTTTTTTTACTACTAATGGCGGCGATCAGCATTTTTTCCGTGACTGCGACATTATGACACTTTTGACACATTTTTGGCGCCATTCACATTTATACAGCGATCAGTGCTATAAATATGCACTAATTACTGTATAAATGTGACTGGCATTGAAGGGGTTAACACTAGGGGGTGAGGAAGGGGTTAAATGTGTACCCTAAATTGTGTTCTAACTGTAGGTGGAGGGGGGGTAACTGGGGGAGGTGACCGATCTATGTCCCTATGTACAAGGGACACAGATCGGTCTCCTCTCTCCCCTGACAGGACATGGATCTCTGTGTTTACACACAGAGCTCCACATCTTGTCCCTGTAGCCGCCGATCGCGAGTCCTTGGCGGACATCACAGCCGCCAGGCACTCGCATCGGCATCTCAGCGATGCGGCGAGCACGCGCGCGCCGCCGTCGGATGCGCGCGCGCCCGCGCCGCTGGATGCGCGCGCAGGCCGTGTTTTTACGGCCTGTTAGAGATTCAGAACCACCCCGCACCCGTATAAAGTCTTACGGCCGTCGGGTAGTGGTTAATGATGACCTAGACCGCAATAAAATATGACAGGGGCTCTAATCTATTTCTACTTTGTCCAAAACAAACAAAAATAAGTTTTACCTATACTTTCATTTATTGGTTTACACTAAAAAACATTCCACGTTTTCAGGAGTAAGGATGAGCCGAACACCCCCCTGTTCGGTTCGCATCAGAACTTGCGAACACACCAAATGTTCTTGTGAACTTTAGAACCCCGTTAAAGTCTATGGGACTCGAACATTTGAAATCTAAAGTGTTAATTTTAAAGGCTAATATGCAAGTTATTGTCCTAAAAAGTGTTTGGGGACCTGGGTCCTGTCCCAGGAAACATGTATCAATGCAAAAAAAGTTTTAAAAACGGTCGTTTTTTTCAGGAGCAGTGAATTTTATAATGCTAAAAGTGAAACAATAAAAGTGTAATATTACTTTAAATTTCATACCTAGGGGGGGGTGTAAAGTCAGCATGTGAAAAAGTGCATGTTTCCCGTACATAGAACTGTCCCTGCACAAAGTGTCATTTCTGAAAGAAAAAAATGCATTTAAAACCGGCTTTGCGGCTCTAATGAATTGTCGGCTCTGGCAATTACAGAGATGATTCATTCATAAAAAATCAAAATACAAAATCTGGGGGTCCCCCCAAATTCCATTGACAGGCCCTTCAGGTCTGATATGGATATTAAGGGGAACCCCGCCGTCAATTTAAAAAAAAAATGATGTGGGGTTCCCCCCAAATATCCATACCAGACCCTTCAGGTCTGGTGTGGATTTTAAGGGGAACTCCACTCCAAATTTAAAAAAAATATGGCGTGGAGTTCCCCCAAAAATCCACACCAGACCCTTATCCGAGCACGTTAACCTGGCCGGCCGCAGAAAAGAGGGGGGGACAGAGTGCGGCCCCCCTCTCCTGAAACGCACCAGGCTACATGCCCTCAACATGGGGAGGATGTCCCCATGTTGATGGGGACAAGGGCCTCATCCCCACAACCCTTGCCCGGTGGTTGTGGGGGTCTGCGGGCGGGGGGCTTATCAGAATCTGGAAGACCCCTTTAACAAAGGGGACCCCCAGATCCTGGCCCCCCCTTTGTGAATTGGTAATGGGGTACACTGTACCTCTACCATTTCACGAAGGAAGAGTAAATAGTTAAAAAAAACACACAGACACCGTAGAAAAAAATCCTTTATTAAAAAAAAAAAAAAAAACAGCGATGTGAATCCACTCTCGGCCCGGCCCCCCGCTCCAACGTTGTCTTTCCAGCGACGGATGATCTCTCCAGCGACTGGTTATCAGCGGTCCGGTCCAGCGATGAGAAGATCCATCCGTCCAGAGCGCAGCAGGCAGCTCCTCTCTCCGCTGGACACTGCCCAGCGGAATGACGCGCTGGAGCTGTGACCTTTCTTATATAGGGGAGGCGGCCACCCGTCACGTGACCCCGCCCCCTCTGACGCACCCTCGTACGTCACTGGGAAAGCCGGGTATTTCCCGGTCTTTCCCAGTGACGTACGAGGGTGCGTCAGAGGGGGCGGGGTCACGTGACGGATGGCCGCTTCCCAGCCTTACGTAAGCCTTATGTAAATGGCGTAGCTAAATCCGACGGGCGCAAGTACGTTCGTGAATCGGCGTATCTATGTCATTTGCATATTCAACGCATAAATCTAAGGAAGCGCCCCTTGCGGCCAGCGTAAATATGCACCCAAGATACGACGGCGTAAGAGACTTACGTTGGTCGTATCTTGGCCAAATTCAGGCGTAACTGCCTTTCTGAATAAGCGCATTGATACGACGGTGCTTATTTGGACTTACGACGGCGTATCTGGAGATACGCCGTTGTAAGTCCTTTCTGAATCCCGGCCCTAGTGTCTACAAAGTAGGAGATAGATTTATAGCATTTTTATTATTTAATTCTTTAACTAGTAATGTCGGCGATCTGCGATTTTTATCATGACTGCGATATTGCAGCGGACATATCGGACACTTTTGACAAATTTTTGAGACCATTTAAATTTATACAGCGATCCGTGCTATAAAAATGCATTGATTACTGTATAAATGTGACTGGCAGGGAAGGGGTTAACACTAGGGGCGATTAAGGGGTTAAATATGTTACCTAGGGAGTGATTCTAACTGTAGGGGGAGGGTACTCACAAGGGGAGGAGACTGATCGGTGTTCCTCTGTCCAAGGAACACACCATCGGTCTCTCCTCTGACAGGACGTGGGTCTGTATGTTTGCACACACAGATCCACGGTCCTGGCGGACATCGTGGCCACCGGGCACGCAAATTGGTTCCCCAATGGGCGGCAAGTGGTTAAGGGAATTCCTTGGGGACCCCAGGTCACCAGAACTAGTGTCCTCTTTGGAAGTATTCCACACTAACACTTTTCAGGGGACAACCTAAAAATGGGGGATTTTTTTAAGTTTTACTTTTAATGATAATGGTAAACAGGACAAATAGAGAGGGTGAATCTCCTTAACCACTTCCTTACTGGGCACATATACCCCTTCCTGACCAGGTGAAATTTCAGCTTGTGGCACTGCGTCACTTTAACTGACAATTGCGTGGTGGTGCGACGTGGCTCCCAAACAAAATTGACATCCTTTTTTCCCCACAAATAGAGCTTTCTTTTGGTGGTATTTGATCACCTCTGTGGTTTTTATTTTTTGCGCTATAAACAAAAATAGAGCGACAATTTTGAAAAAAAAACAATATTTTTTACTTGTTGCTATAATAAATAGCCCAATTTTTTTAAAAAAACATTTTTTTTCTCAGTCTAGGCGATACATATTCTTCTACATATTTTTGGGGAAAAAAAATAAAAAAATCGCAAGAAGCGTCTGGTTTGCACAAAAGTTATTGCGCTTACAAAATAGGGGACAGAATTATTATTATTTTTTATTATTTTTTTTTTACTACTAATGGCGGCGATCAGCATTTTTTCCGTGACTGCGACATTATGACACTTTTGACACATTTTTGGCGCCATTCACATTTATACAGCGATCAGTGCTATAAATATGCACTAATTACTGTATAAATGTGACTGGCATTGAAGGGGTTAACACTAGGGGGTGAGGAAGGGGTTAAATGTGTACCCTAAATTGTGTTCTAACTGTAGGTGGAGGGGGGGTAACTGGGGGAGGTGACCGATCTATGTCCCTATGTACAAGGGACACAGATCGGTCTCCTCTCTCCCCTGACAGGACATGGATCTCTGTGTTTACACACAGAGCTCCACGTCTTGTCCCTGTAGCCGCTGATCGCGAGTCCTTGGCGGACATCACAGCCGCCTGGCACTCGCATCGGCATCTCAGCGATGCGGCGAGCACGCGCGCGCCGCCGTCGGATGCGCGCGCGCCCGCGCCGCTGGATGCGCGCGCAGGCCGTGTTTCTTACGGCCTGTTAGAGATTCAGAACCACCCCGCACCCGTATAAAGTCTTACGGCCGTCGGGTAGTGGTTAATGATGACCTAGACCGCAATAAAATATGACAGGGGCTCTAATCTATTTCTACTTTGTCCAAAACAAACAAAAATAAGTTTTACCTATACTTTCATTTATTGGTTTACACTAAAAAACATTCCACGTTTTCAGGAGTAAGGATGAGCCGAACACCCCCCTGTTCGGTTCGCATCAGAACTTGCGAACACACCAAATGTTCTTGTGAACTTTAGAACCCCGTTAAAGTCTATGGGACTCGAACATTTGAAATCTAAAGTGTTAATTTTAAAGGCTAATATGCAAGTTATTGTCCTAAAAAGTGTTTGGGGACCTGGGTCCTGTCCCAGGAAACATGTATCAATGCAAAAAAAGTTTTAAAAACGGCCGTTTTTTTCAGGAGCAGTGAATTTTATAATGCTAAAAGTGAAACAATAAAAGTGTAATATTACTTTAAATTTCGTACCTAGGGGGGGTGTAAAGTCAGCATGTGAAAAAGTGCATGTTTCCCGTACATAGAACTGTCCCTGCACAAAGTGTAATTTCTGAAAGAAAAAAAGGCATTTAAAACCGGCTTTGCGGCTCTAATGAATTGTCGGCTCTGGCAATTACAGAGATGATTCATTCATAAAAAATCAAAATACAAAATCTGGGGGTCCCCCCAAATTCCATTAACAGGCCCTTCAGGTCTGATATGGATATTAAGGGGAACCCCGCCGTCAATTTAAAAAAAAATGATGTGGGGTTCCCCCCAAATATCCATACCAGACCCTTCAGGTCTGGTGTGGATTTTAAGGGGAACTCCACCCCAAATTTAAAAAAAATATGGCGTGGAGTTCCCCCAAAAATCCACACCAGACCCTTATCCGAGCACGTTAACCTGGCCGGCCGCAGAAAAGAGGGGGGGACAGAGTGCGGCCCCCCTCTCCTGAAACGCACCAGGCTACATGCCCTCAACATGGGGAGGATGTCCCCATGTTGATGGGGACAAGGGCCTCATCCCCACAACCCTTGCCCGGTGGTTGTGGGGGTCTGCGGGTGGGGGGGCTTATCAGAATCTGGAAGACCCCTTTAACAAAGGGGACCCCCAGATCCTGGCCCCCCCTTTGTGAATTGGTAATGGGGTACACTGTACCTCTACCATTTCACGAAGGAAGTGTAAATAGTTAAAAAAAACACACAGACACCGTAGAAAAAAATCCTTTATTAAAAAAAAAAAAAATCCAGCGATGTGAATCCACTCTCGGCCCGGCCCCCCCGCTCCAACGTTTTCTTTCCAGCGACGGATGATCTCTCCAGCGACTGGTTATCAGCGGTCCGGTCCAGCGATGAGAAGATCCATCCGTCCAGAGCGCAGCAGGCAGCTCCTCTCTCCGCTGGACACTGCCCAGCGGAATGACGCGCTGGAGCTGTGACATTTCTTATATAGGGGAGGCGGCCACCCGTCACGTGACCCCGCCCCCTCTGACGCACCCTCGTACGTCACTGGGAAAGCCGGGTATTTCCCGGTCTTTCCCAGTGACGTACGAGGGTGCGTCAGAGGGGGCGGGGTCACGTGACGGATGGCCGCTTCCCCTATATAAGAAATGTCACAGCTCCAGCGCGTCATTCCGCTGGGCAGTGTCCAGCGGAGAGAGGAGCTGCCTGCTGCGCTCTGGACGGATGGATCTTCTCATCGCTGGACCGGACCGCTGATAACCAGTCGCTGGAGAGATCATCCCTCGCTGGAAAGACAACGTTGGAGCGGGGGGCCGGGCCGAGAGTGGATTCACATCGCTGGATTTTTTTTTTTTTAATAAAGGATTTTTTTCTACGGTGTCTGTGTGTTTTTTTTAACTATTTACACTTCCTTCGTGAAATGGTAGAGGTACAGTGTACCCCATTACCAATTCACAAAGGGGGGGCCAGGATCTGGGGGTCCCCTTTGTTAAAGGGGTCTTCCAGATTCTGATAAGCCCCCCCGCCCGCAGACCCCCACAACCACCGGGCAAGGGTTGTGGGGATGAGGCCCTTGTCCCCATCAACATGGGGACATCCTCCCCATGTTGAGGGCATGTAGCCTGGTGCGTTTCAGGAGAGGGGGGGCCGCACTCTGTCCCCCCCTCTTTTCTGCGGCCGGCCAGGTTAACGTGCTCGGATAAGGGTCTGGTGTGGATTTTTGGGGGAACTCCACGCCATATTTTTTTTAAATTTGGGGTGGAGTTCCCCTTAAAATCCACACCAGACCTGAAGGGTCTGGTATGGATATTTGGGGGGAACCCCACATCATTTTTTTTTTAAATTGACGGCGGGGTTCCCCTTAATATCCATATCAGACCTGAAGGGCCTGTTAATGGAATTTGGGGGGACCCCCAGATTTTTTATTTTGATTTTTTATGAATAAATCATCTCTGTAATTGCCAGAGCCGACAATTCATTAGAGCCGCAAAGCCGGTTTTAAATGCCTTTTTTTCTTTCAGAAATTACACTTTGTGCAGGGACAGTTCTATGTACGGGAAACATGCGCCTTTTCACATGCTGACTTTACACCCCCCCTAGGTACGAAATTTAAAGTAATATTACACTTTTATTGTTTCACTTTTAGCATTATTAAATTCACTGCTCCTGAAAAAACGGACGTTTTTAAAACTTTTTTTGCATTGATACATGTTTCCTGGGACAGGACCCAGGTCCCCAAACACTTTTTAGGACAATAAATTGCATATTAGTCTTTAAAATTAACACTTTAGATTTCTCCCATAGACTTTAACGGGGTGTTCCGCGGCTTTTCGAATTTGCCGCGAACATCCCCAATTGTTCGTTGTTCGCCAAACAGGCGAACAAGCAATGTTCGAGTCGAACATGAGTTCGACTCAAACTCGAAGCTCATCCCTATTCAGGAGCAAAGGGGTTCTGTCTGTTGTGAGCAGCCTAACCTGAGTCAAGGAGCTCTCAATTTTTTTAGTGTAGTTTTTTTTTTTAGTGTAAACAATCACCTTGTAAAACGGTTTTAAAATGAAATTAAAGGTAAAACATATTTGTATAGATAAATTATAAATACATTTTTTCCCTTTTTTTTATAAGTGATCACATTCCCTCTGTTCTCAAATGCATAAGAGCTGGGGGAAGCGATGCAGCAGAGCACTGATCTTTCGAGTGAAAGGCTGTGCACATTTAAGGACAAGTTTGATCATTGGAGGAGAGCAGGCTGAGTTCCCAGCATAGCTAGAGAACTAACCGTGCATGGTGTATTCTCCTGCTTAGTGTGGTCAGTTTTTAACAGAAAAGCAGAGGGCTGGCAGGAACACCAGGTATTTCACACAAAGGAAGCAATATAAAGAGAACAGGATACTTTGTCATACAAGTACATGGTGCAGCAGGCACATACAGTATCAGGAATATGAAATGCTGAGGTAACAAACACTTTAAAGCTCCAGTACCTCTAATGCCTTGTACGCAAGATCAGACTTTTGACCATGCAAATGTCCGCTGTCGGTCCGTCAGAAGTCATATGGAAAGATAGAGAACAGGTTCTCTATCTATGTAAAAGTGGGGGGTGTTGAGGTGCTTACTATTAACATGCCAAATATACTAAAGTGCTAAGTGCAAAAGAATTTGCAATGCACGAGTGCATATGATTAATACACACAGTGGTGAATGAATAAATAACTTGTGAACAAATCCATAATAATTAAGGGTAGAATCCTAAAATCTAAATATACAATAAATACAATAAATATCTTCATGCAAAACAATTCGACCATGCAAAATAAATAGTGCAAGAGTATCAATCCAATTGTGCAGTTCAGGAAAAAATTGCATATAAATTAAATAAAATTGATCCACACACTACTAGCAGCGGTAAGTAGCTGCTGACAGAATAATAAACAAATAAATGTCTTGTGGAAAAAAATATAAATTAAATAAACTGGATGATGATTCGTGCAATCAGCAATATGAAATACTCCATCCACAATAATTGCTAAATGTATGGTGCTTCAATTCACAGCAATTTCCAAGTGCATAGTGATCCAATCCGGGTGACCCTGATTCCCCCAGCCTCTCACCTCAGCTGGCTTGCAAACAAGCCTCTTTAAATCTCCAATGGCAATGGCTCCTGCATACCAGTGCAACCTTTAATATGGACGAGCGGCTCCTGGCTGACTTCAAATCCTGCCTCTCTATATCCACACCAACAGTGGCTGCTGTTCTACCATAGGTGGATGGCTCTCAGGGTCGCCGGTACTTTGTCGGAACTTCTGCCTTCACTGGGGAGGTTCTCTATCTAAGGTCCATCGGACTTCTGACAAAAAAAGTCAGATGGAGGCTACACACGGCCAGACTTCCCGAGAAACAAAAAGCCAGTCTGACTTTTTTTCTCATAAAGTCCAGCCGTGTGTACAAAGCATTAGATATTTTTTTCTTCACTTTGTCTATTGAGGATGTCTTTTTACCCTATGGCCTTCTCAGACAAATATGTTGCCATAAATGTAAGGATGTCGTAACCATTTATGTTTTTGCAGTTACAATGTTCCTAAACAAACAATGTTTTTATTGCTTGAAAGCATTTTTTTGGGGGTTTCTTTATGTTCTGAGGAAGGATTGAAATCTTTTTTTTTCTAGTTTAATTCATAACATAAGAAAAAACTAATAAAGGTATCACTTTGTTTTCAATAGTGAAAGAAGTTAATTGTGAAGCAGCAGTGCCATCTTGTGGTTATTATAGTAAATTGGTTTGTACTGTATTTTAATATTTTTGTCTGGTTTTAAAAATAATACAGAAAACATTCTAGATTTAGATTATTCAAATACATTACATATTCTTTTTTTTTTATATATGAATGGAGCAATACTAAGTGTTTCAAATGTATGCATACTGTGCAAAATATAATTTTTACTTTTAGAGCACACTATTACGAAAGTAAGCCCCAAAATTTAAAAAAGGATAATACGCTGTTTAAATTGCTAAGTATGCAAAATTAACAATTGTTTACCCCTTTTCTTTTAATAAGAGAGGAGTTAATATAGTTGTTTAGATCTCCAACTATACACAGTTAAAATACATATGTATCACGGTCCCCACAGGAGCTGCTGGTAAATGGTTTTACTATCCTTGCACAGCCAGGCACCACGTTTTTTCCACTCGCATCCAGACACAAGAAACCATCTTTGAGCTTGTTTTTGTTGTTTTATTAGGGGTGATAACTTGGATGGGTTAAAGGGGTTATGGGATGCCCAACTTGACTGAACTGTTCTTCCTCTTGGCCTCCAACAGTCTTTGGCAATCAAAAGCAAACACCCCTTAAGAGCTAGAAACTCTCAGTACCTTTCAAAAAATAGCACAGTGTGTTGTAAGCTGCATTCGGGAGTATCTTCAACTCCTCCGTTGAAACTGCCCCCAGCTCTACTGCCTGCAAGAACTATCAGCCCTCCTGGCTGCTTGTCCACCAGCCCACCTGGCTGCTCCGAAGATCTCCCAGGGCAAAGGATAGGAAGGATTAAGCACAACGCTGCCTTCCTGAAAGCTTGCTACATGTGGCAGTCTCTCCCCTTGTGAATCCCTGAGTGCAGGGAAGGGGGACCAGGTATAGGTGGTATTCTTTGAGGAATGATTTGTAAGATTGAGCCTCGTTAAGGCCAGGACTGCATAAAGCGTTTAGGCGCTCAATACAAAGGGTTTCTTTTTGTAACACCATTTTGTCCCAATTTCCACCTCGTTCATTTTTGTGAACTACCTCAAGGGCAATAAAGGAGACCACCTTGTTGTTGAACCTATGGTAAAGGTCCAGGTGGCGACTCACTGAGGTCAGCACTTTTCCCTCCGCAGAGTAATAGACATGGTCCCTTATTCTACATTTGAAGTTTCTAATCGTTTTTCCAACGTAGAAGGCTTGACATTGACAAGTCATTAAATAGATTACCCCCTGTGTATTGCAATCAGCATGGAAGTTGGGTGTAAAGCTTTCCCCATTGGGTAAAGTGAAAGTGGTACCCTCATTGACCCAAGGGCAAAAAGAACAGTGGCCACACCGAGTAATGGCATTAGGCAGTTTTTGAAATTTTGAGCTTGGTATATAGTGGCTGGAGGTCAATTGGTCCCGTAGTGATCTAGATCTTTTAAAGGTTATATCCGGTTTTGGGCCAATATACTTCTTGAGGATGGGGTCATTAATCAATAGGCTCCAGTGTTTAGTCAATATGCTTTGTATTTCATTGTGATGGCCAGAAAAACGTGTTATAAATCTGATTGGATGGAATAATGGGTTTACTTTTTGTTTATATAATAAACTTGTGCGTGGTTTTCGAAAGGCTTTATTAAAAGCTTTCCGCAACAGAGATTTACTATATCCTCTATTAAGACAACGTTGTTTAAGAAGGTTGGCTTGCTGGATAAAATCCGTAGTGAGAGTACAGTTTCTGCGGAGACGCAGGTATTGGGCATATGGTATGCTGCGTATTAGGTTGGCTGGGTGGGCACTTCCTGCGTGCAGTAATGTATTTCCCGCAGTCTCCTTTCTGTATAGTGATGAGGTAAGCCGTCCGTTTGTGTCTTTCAAAATGGTAAGATCTGAGAAAGTTATTTGGTTTTGTGCACTAGTAAATGTAAATTTCAAATTATAGCTATTGACAATTATGGCCTCTATGAATTGATGTAGTAAATCCAATGAGCCTGTCCAAATTATAAAGATGTCATCAATATAACGTAGCCAATTGGTAACATGATTGGTATAAATGGCCACTTGTTCATTGGAAAAAATAAAACGTTCCCACCCCCCAGGTACAGGTTAGCGTAGGCAGGGGCACAACATGTGTCATCACTATACAGAAAGGAGACTGCGGGAAATACATTACGCTACGTTATATTGATGACATCTTTATAATTTGGACAGGCTCATTGGATTTACTACATCAATTCATAGAGGCCATAAATGTCAATAGCTATAATTTGAAATTTACATTTACTAGTGCACAAAACCAAATAACTTTCTTAGATCTTACCATTTTGAAAGACACAAACGGACGGCTTACCTCATCACTATACAGAAAGGAGACTGCGGGAAATACATTACTGCACGCAGGAAGTGCCCACCCAGCCAACCTAATACGCAGCATACCATATGCCCAATACCTGCGTCTCCGCAGAAACTGTACTCTCACTACGGATTTTATCCAGCAAGCCAACCTTCTTAAACAACGTCTTCTTAATAGAGGATATAGTAAATCTCTGTTGCGGAAAGCTTTTAATAAAGCCTTTCGAAAACCACGCACAAGTTTATTATATAAACAAAAAGTAAACCCATTATTCCATCCAATCAGATTTATAACACGTTTTTCTGGCCATCACAATGAAATACAAAGCATATTGACTAAACACTGGAGCCTATTGATTAATGACCCCATCCTCAAGAAGTATATTGGTCCAAAACCGGATATAACCTTTAAAAGATCTAGATCACTACGGGACCAATTGACCTCCAGCCACTATATACCAAACTCAAAATTTCAAAAACTGCCTAATGCCATTACTCGGTGTGGCCACTGTTCTTTTTGCCCTTGGGTCAATGAGGGTACCACTTTCACTTTACCCAATGGGGAAAGCTTTACACCCAACTTCCATGCTGATTGCAATACACAGGGGGTAATCTATTTAATGACTTGTCAATGTCAAGCCTTCTACGTTGGAAAAACGATTAGAAACTTCAAATGTAGAATAAGGGACCATGTCTATTACTATGCGGAGGGAAAAATGCTGACCTCAGTGAGTCGCCACCTGGACCTTTACCATAGGTTCAACAACAAGGTGGTCTTCTTTATTGCCCTTGAGGTAGTTCACAAACATGAACGAGGTGGAAATTGGGACAAAATGTTGTTACAAAAAGAAACCCTTTGGATTGAGCGCCTAAGCGCTTTATGCAGTCCTGGCCTTAACGAGGCTCAATCTTACAAATCATTCCTCTAAGGCCCCATACACACGAGAGGATTTATCCGCAGATACGGTCCAGCGGACCGTATCCGCGGATAAATCCTCTCAAAGATTTCCGCAGATTTCTATGCGATGGAGTGTACACACCATCGCATTGAAATCCGCGCGGAAATCCTCTGCCGATGACGTGTCGCGCCGTCGTCGCGATTATGACGCGGCGACGGGCGCGACGCTGTCATATAAGGAATTCCACGCATGCGTCAAATCATTACGACGCGTGCGGGGAATCCCTTTGGACGGATGGATCCGGTAAGTCTGTACAGACGAGCGGATCCATCCGTTGGAATGGATTCCAGCAGATGGATTTGTT